>NW_014013047.1:0-5454 GCF_000611645.1 Monoraphidium neglectum | reverse complement strand
GACGGGGAGGTGCTCGGCTGCCCCGCCTGCGGTTCGGACTCGCGGGGGGACGGCGCGGACCAAGTCGCGCCCGCGGCGGACCGCCGCCACGTCGTCGTGCCGTCGGTGCAGGCCATCCACGCGCGCAAGGACGAGCGGCGACGGCGCGACGAGGAGGGGGCGGAGCAGCGGCCGGCGCCGGCGCGCCCGCGGCGGCCGCGGGCCGGCGCGCTGCGGGAGCGGCTGGCTGCGCTGCACGCGTCGTGGCTGGAGCCGCGGATCGTGCTCCTTGATGTGGGCATGGCGACCGAGCTGTCAGGGGACGACCAGGCCAACATGGTGGGGCTGTTCAAAGCATTCAGCCAGCTGGAGGGCGCGGAGGCGGCGGACTGGGTCCTGAAGTTCAGCGGTCAGGAGCAGGCCTGCAAGGACCCGGCGGCGTTCAGGTGGGGCGGGGCAATTTTTTGGGGCTTTTTCCTCGGGGGTCGGGGAAGGGGAAGGGTTGCAACCCTTGTGGTGTGCAGCGATTCCGCCGGGCAACGCGGCAAGTTCATTTCGTCCAATTCCACAACTTCACTGAAACCAAACAAACAACGTTTCATTTCCCCGCGAAGGGACGACATGGAGCGGACGTTCTCGGTGCTGAGGGTGGCCCAGGACAGCTGGGACTCGTCCCACTTCGACTCGGGCGCAGACGCACTGGCCGCGGTGCTGGAGCACGTGCGGCAGCACGGCGTGAGCCTGCCTGGCCACATTTGCGCGGTCGTGGTGACGACGCTCATCCTGGAGGGGTGGTCCAACAAGTGAGGGGGCGCGGCGGCCGGTGGTCGGGAGGCAGGGCTGTGGGCGGTCCCTTGCGGCTGCCAGATTGACAGCCGGCACTTTCCCACGGCCACCTGGGGGCGTTCGATTGTTTTTGGGCCGCGTTGAAACGGGCTCCTGGGTCTGGAGCCAGCGCGCTCTGCGGCTGTGAGCTTACGTGCCGGGGGGCGAGCCTGCATCACGCTCATCCCCGTTCTGGGTGTGGCTCCTCGGACCGCGGCTGGTGACCCTCATGGTCATCCCCCCCCCAAGGCCCTGCTGTTTGCAATGTCATCCCCCTCAGCCTGACAGACCCTAACTCGCGCCTCCACCCTCTGTTGGCTTTTCGACACACCCTCTTGCAACACCCTCTCACCCCTTCTCACAATCCCCTTCTCACAAACCCTCTCTCAACCCCCCAATCAAAACGCCTCCATTACCCCCCCCCCTCAGGCTCGACCCCGAGTTCAGCGTCCTCACCCAGGTCCAGGGCATGTTTGAGCCGGCCACCCGCGGCTGGCACGAGAGGATCTGCCACGCGGTCGACCTCGTGATGGAGCGCGACGACACCGCCCTCGCCATAGCATGATCTGGTGATCTGGCGGCACGCGATTTGGCGATCTGGCGGCGCGGAATCCAGATCGCAAGGGGCGAGTGCGCGGCTCCTCAGGCGCTCGGTGGTGGCGTGAGTCGCTGCTCGTGCTGACGGCTTTGGCCGCTTCTCATGCATGTCAGTTTGGAATCGCGATGCATTGCCCTCGTGAACGCTGCAGCCTCAGCAATGCCTCATGCCGGCTGCGCTGCATGGCTGCACACGCGCTGCCCGAGCAGCAGAGTTTCATTGCGGTTTGTGTGGACGCGACAATGTTCTCGGCCGTTTTCGACGTGCGGGCGCTTTGGTGCTGGCCTCGTGCAGTGAGCGCCTGAGCTCGCCCGCAAGTGAGGCGCCTTGCAGCCGCAGGTTTGCGTGACATGTTGCACTCCCAGGCTTTTGGCAGCCGCTGCATTTTGGCGCCTGTTTCAATTCAAAAAAATCTCTGATGCTTTTTTGCTGTTTCGTAAAGGTTCCCTTTCTTCCCGGCCGCCTGGCTGCTCCCACCCACCTTGGCCGGCGGGGGCGCCCCACCCCTGCCCCCTGTCGTGCATGCTGCGATTTCCCCTGACCGAACCATCACGGAGTGCCGCCGACCGCGTCATCGGCCCTCCGGTCCGCCGGCCGCCCGAATGACGAAGTTTTTGAGTGCTCGTTTGGTCGCACCCAGTCGACTGCCTTGCAGGGTTTGTCCGGCGCATGTGTTGCAGCCGCCCGCTTTGATTTTTGCAATCTCCACCCAGCCAGTTTGGTGGGTGCAGCGCCCGCTTGCAGCGGCGGGCGGGGCGCCTGTCGCCCGCCCGCCCGACCAGCGGCGCGCCAGCTCTGACACTCGACATCTCTGGCTACAGCCACACTGCCCAACCCAGCCCGCATGCGCCTTGCTGCACGCATGCGAGCGCGCTTGCACTCCCCTTGACATGCCAAGGGTGTTGCAGTTGGGTGCTGGCTCACGCATGAGCCTGTTGCTTTAGGCACTCGACGCACTCTTTTGTAAACATGCTCGGTCATCTGTTTGGGAAGTCCAGGAGCAGGCCACATGGACGGGCTGCTGTGTCTTGGATTCAAAGCTCGGCCAGTGTTGGCTGCCGCTCATCTTGGCAGCTGCCACTGCCAGCCACACAACACCTTAGGAACTGCTGTCCCACCCACACGTGCCGACTAGTACAGTAGGGGACGACCGACTGAGACCCTTCGAAAGAGGCAGCTGCATCGGACAACTCGGCCAGGCGGTTTGAGCTGGAACTGGTTCGTGGCCGAATGCGGTCATGTGCTTTGTGCAGGCCTGAGTACTGCGGCGGCGCCGCCCCCACAGAGTGCCGTGTGTAACCAACTCTCGATGACCGCGACAGGAGCGGGACTCTGAGAGTGTACACGCAAAACACGCTTACAGTTTATGCTAGCTACCTTTGCGGCAGTCTGCAGCCCCACGCTTATAACGCAAGTAAGAACAGGTGCACAGACCCAAAGTATGCAACGGTCCCTTGTTGGCGGCTGGATGGCAGTCAACGAGATGTGTGTGCCGGCCGCGGCGGCAGCGGAGGAACTTTCATTCTCGTACAACAAATCTGAAGGTGGTGATGATGTCGCATTCAGTCATTCTGATCGCAAGTCGTGGCGTCAGCCGCACGAGCAGCCGTGGCCTGCGCTTACGCTTGGCCACCACGACTGCATATTGGTGGGATCATGGCAGTGCACCGCCCACGAAACCCCAGCGCTAAACCAACGCGCACACAAAAACACCCCGCGGCCACCCATGCCGCAAAATGGCAATTAGCCAAACCTGATTAAGCTACAAAATGGCGATAAGCTTACCAGCTTGTGCCAGTACTGATGCAACATTTGTTCAGTGCGTTGCTGCCCGCCGCATGGGCTGGGGAGACCCAGATGGGGGTTGGTCGACCACGTGCCTAATTAGTCATGGGGTCAGACCACTGGTCAAACGAAAAGCAGGGAGGGACTGCATGTGGAGGTTGCAAGCTTGTGAGTTGCTGCGGCAACCAGACAGCCGATCGTGACACCTTCTCACTGGCAGGACTCCGGCTGCGGGGTGCAGGACAGGAGCCAAGGGAGGGGGAGGATGCCCGAGGTCAGGTTGTTGTTGTGCTCTTGCAGCAAACATGGTGCGCATGAAAGCACTTACAGCAAACTCCCCTGCCCACAGCAGCGGCAAGTGGACTGTCAACGCGGAGTGCTCTCCACCCCCAGAGACACGCAGCACAGTTGCGTGGCTGCAACCAGGCACAAGCCACCCTTGCCAACCTGACATAGGTCAAGACCGGCCCAAAAGCCTTCATCGCGCGCGTCGATGCATTAACGCGTGCCAGCGCACCCACCAAGAACGAAGCAACCAGGGGTTCGTTCCAGAGGTATGACAGGTCTATGTCAAAGCCAGCCACCGCCGGGCTGCCCATGTCCGACACCTTGCAGGAGGTTGCGGCGCGAAAAGGGCCGAAGAGCGTCAGCAAGCGCAGATCGCGAAGGTGGCAGGGGAGGGGTGGGGTTTGCGGCAGAGCCGGAGAAAATGATATGCTCTGGCGGCCCGCCTGTCCGCTGGGTTGAGATTGTCATGCTAGGCGTGCGCTGCGCCCGCGGCGGTGAGCCTGCAGGCTCCGCTAGCTGCTCGCGGGTGAGACGCCTGCCCCAGCCGATGCGGCCCATAGGTCCATAGTCGCAGTCCAACTGCGGACTGCACGCACCTGCACGGCAATCACGTTGAGGCCCGCCACCAGCGCCCTCTTTTTCAAGTCCTTTGTGATGCGCCCGCTGCCGCCGCCGGCCTTCCCACCGGATGGGTCGCTCGCCGCAAGGGCTCCGTTTATGTACACGCGCGCGCCGGCGGAGACAGTGAGCTTGGGCGCCGACAGCGACAGCTGCGGGGTTGCGTGAGGGGTTGGGTGGCAGGTGCATGAGGTGTGCGCAACGCTGTTGGTACGCCGACCGCTGCGGGTAGAGTCCAGGCGGATTGAGTGATGCATAATCGTGCTCATGAATTGTTGCGTGGCGCGACGTCATCTTGCACGTGTTCACAATCGACAGCCGTGCCCAAGCCAAGGGGAGCCCTAGTCAGAGGCTAACCTTGAATGCCACGTCAGTAGACAGGCAAAACTTCATCCTGAAATAGTAGTTCTTAGTGCCACCAGCAGCCGGCTTGCTCGCCGCCGCCGCGGCTGGCCTCTGGCCCGCTGCATGGTTGGCAGCTGCCGCCACTGGCCCCGCCGTTTTCTCCTGTCCTGAGACGGCCGTGTCAGCCTGCTGAGGAGCTCCTTGCGCGATTGGCGCCGCGGCGGCATTGGCGGCGGCCGCCGCGCCAAGCGCGACGGGCGGCGCGACCACCGCCCACACTGAGTCGTCAAACGTGGCGGACAGCCAGGACGGCTTGCCTTTCGAGGATGATGAGGTCAGCGCCGCCGCACCGGCGCTGTAGAAGCGCCAGGGGCGCGCGGCGGGGGCGCCGGCGGCGTCGCGGGCCGCGAGGAGAGAGTGGTGGCCGCAGCCCTGCTGGGACGGACGGGAGGGGAGGGCAGAGGGATGTCCGGTGCCATATGTAAACGATTATGGTAGATGGAGCCAACAAGATTGATGCGTCCAGGTATGAAGCATCGGCGTGAGGGTGCGATGCACCCAGGCTAGGGGTGCCATGACCGCGCCAGGGCAAGCATGGCGTCCCAGCAGCAGGGTGGGGGGCGGGCGCTCCACTTTGGTCCTGCCCAACGTGCAACGGTCATCGAGCACGACCCCATGTGCGCGGTTGGAGGCACCTGGCTATTGTTCTTTCAGACGCACCGTTCCGCCGCTCCCCACGGCAGCAGCAGCCGAGTAGACCAAGTCGAGGTCAAACCCGCTGCCGGGCGCCCCCGCTGAGTCAGACACCTGCGCCGCGATGACGTTCGGGCCGGCGACAAGGAGGCCCTTCTTGACCTGGGCGGCGGCGTTCCAGTACACGAAGCGGCGATCTGGCGCGGCGTCGCTGGCTACGAGGTTCTTGTTGAGGTAAACCTTGGACGGGCCGCCGGAGGCGACGCGGACGCCGACAGGCAGGCTGGACAGCTGGTGAGAGTTTTGGTGCGAGCAACGGGGGG
>NW_014013048.1:12414-25146 GCF_000611645.1 Monoraphidium neglectum | reverse complement strand
GGGCAGGGAATGCAGGACAGGAGCAGGCACAACTTCGACCACCGCTGCGGATTCCACACATGACTTCATGCGTTCCCCTTCCGTACGCGGGCCAGTGACGCCCGGTCGAGGAGTTTCACTGTTTGTTTTCTGGAGAGACTTCGTCGAAGCCCCAAACCCTGATGCACCCCACCTCAAGAGGCGACACGCTGCCCCCCAGCTTGGCCATCCGCCAGCTGCCCGCGTCCGCGGCCGGCCCCGGCCTGAACCGAAGCCAGAGCGCCTCCGGCACGCGCGTCGGCGGCTTGCCGCGCCAGATCACCGTCAGTTGAATTGGGTCCGCTGCTTCGACCGCCGCCGCCTCTCCCACTCCCGCTCCTTCACCCACCCGCTGCCCTGCGTGCGCCGCCCCACCCTGCCTCGCGCCCCCCGTTTCGCCCTCCTGCCGGCCGCGGTCGCGGGCGGCGGCTGGGCGCATGCGCGCACGCACGCCCACCTCCTCTGGTGCAATGAGCAGCTCCCGTCGGCGCTCGTCGGCCCTGCCAGCGCTGCTGCTGCTGCTGCTGCTGCTGCTGCTGCTGCTGGCGCCTTTGCCGCTCGTGTTGATGCTGTCGCGGTTGCTGTCGCTGCCGCCGCCGCCGCCGCCGCATTGAAAGTGGTGCCACGTCTCCCGCGGCGCCCCCACCTGCTCAACCAGGCGCGCGGGCCACTTGTAGCGCAGCCACAGGTCGAGGGCCCCGCTGCTGCTGCTGCTGCTGCTGCTGCTGCTGCTGCTGCTGCTGCTGCTGCTGCTGCTGCTGCTGCTGCTGCTGCTGCTGCCTCCGCTGCTTCCGCCGCCGGCGGTGCTGGCATTCAGGTACCAGAGACCATCTAGCTTGCCCTGCAGGTGCGGGTCGGTTGGAAAATGCGGGTCTGTGCACAATGTGCATCTTCTGTTGTGGCCGACTAGCAACCAAAAGCAGGCAGCAGGGCGCATCACACCAGAGGGTGGGGGGTGCCGGAGCGACGGGACAGTGCCCAGGGTGGCCGGGTCAAAGGCCTGGGCAGGGACGATCCTGGTGGGTGCGCCTGGTCAGCACGGCCCAGTTATTGATGACGCGGCCTCAGGGCGTGCGGGCGCGGCGCGCGCGGGGGCGGGGGCGACGGGGCGGCGGGGCGGCCGTGCGGCCTGGTGTTGACGCGGCCAACATATAGGATGTTCAGCCTGCAACCGGGCGCCTCGTCGGGTGGGCGCTCACCGTCACAGTGACCTCCTCGTCCCAGCTGCCCGACAGGTTGGTCTGCGGAGGGCGGTCAGAAAGCGGGTGGCAGCGGCGGTGTTCGGCTCGGCGGGGCGGTCGGGGTTTGCATTTGAAGGGTGTGCGTACCACGAGCTGCGTGGGGCCTGACATGGGATGCGACAGCGGCACTCCAGGTTGGATAAACCAGGCAGGCTCCCAGCAAACGCAAGGTCTGGAGCCAGCCTTCCTACGGCTGCGTGGGATTGTCACATATATGGAACCAGCCGTTTTGTAACCACCCGCCTTTCCGAAGTCTTGGTAGAACCACCACGACACGTTTGACTGGTAGGCGTACTCTGACCAGATCACGTCATACGACGCCTCGCTGTAAACCGAGTACAGCGGCTGGGCGAAGCCGCCGCCGCTGCCGGCCGCCCAGTCGACGGGCGCCGGGCGATGCCGCCCGTGGGGGCCGGCGCTCGCGCTGTCGCGGCGGTGAGACAGGCTGCTCAGGCCGCCTGCATTGGTGATCACAACAATTTCGCGATCTGGTCCGGTGCGACTATGGGACAGGGTGCGCGCCCATGCACACGAGCAGCACTGGCGTGCCCCAGCCAGAGCGTCCCGTAACTCCAGGCAGGCGGGGCTGCCCCAGTCACTGCCACCATGCCGCCTCAAACCACCCATAAAGAATACAAGGTATTTAAACACCCTGCCTTCCCTGGCTCTGGCTCTCCCTCACCTGCATCCACGTCCACCTCCAGATCCCACCCGCCGCACACAAAACGGTGACGGGCCCCCGCCGCCAGCGCGACGCGCCGCGCGCCCCTGCCGACCACCACCCCCTCCCCCGCGCCCGCGGCCGCGGCGGCGCGCGCGGCGTCGTCGGCCGCCACGGCCGCGGCCACCGGGTGGCCGCGAGGCAGGGCGGAGAGGGCGTGGTCTGTGTATGCGGCTTGGCGGCGCCAGGTGGAGATCAGGGCCTCGTAATTGGGGCAGCGGGGCCTGCGCTTGGTCGGGTTGGGTGGGCAAGGGCAGCGGGCCAGTAAATCTCGTTGCTGCTCACAACCCCTGCGGGTGGGCGGAAGTTGCCGTCATCAACGACCAACCCAGCTCAAGACCCTGCGCCTGCAGCCCAACCCGCCCGCTTGTTGCCCCGAGCCATCGCCATTTGTGCGGCGGCAGCCGGCAGCCGGGTGCAGAGGTCGTGCACCTGCGATCGGCACTGCATGCACAACCGGTTGCGCCCTGCGGGTGCACCCTGTGCCCTGTTTTGTGGTGCACCCCATCCAAAGCCAAGCAGACGCCAGACAGAAAAGATCTCATCAGCGCTGCGACTGCGGGCGGACGCCGCGTGTGCGCGTCAAGAGGCCGGCTCACGTGGCGGTGGCGCAGGCGAGGAAGCCGGGGCCAGTGTAGTTCTGGGTGTCATGGAGTGTGTACTTGACATCGGCGCCCCATGTGTGCTCAGGGACCTGGGCTTGTTGGCGGAAAGGGCACGGGCTGTTGGGGTAAATGTCATGCGGCTGTCGTTCAAGGAAATATGAGTTGTTTTCCCCTGACGGCAATTCAAGATTGAGCGCGGCTGGGTGTACAAGCGCTGCTAGACGGGCGTCTGCAGCGAGCTGTGTCACTGACAGCTTCTGCGTTTGCCCCTGTGCCGCCGCAGTGCAACGGTGTGGTGATAGCGCGCCGGTCCGCCCTCTTATCAGCTACGTGCTTGCAAATGCGGATGATCCAAGACATTGTCATGGCAGTGCGATGAGGGGTTCAGGTCTTCACACCGGGCCAGCCTGCAAATAAAGGCCTGGCAGGGCCTGGGAGTCGTGTGTGTGGCTGGCCATCACCACCCTGCTCACCTTTAGCAGCAGGCGCGTGAAGTTTGACCAGGCAGGACCCTGGGTCAAACAAGGGAAGGGGGCCGTTTTGTTTGCGTATCAGAGGGGCAGCAGGGGTTGCGTCGTTGGCACGGGTTAGGGGTGGGCCGCGCACGCGTGGATTGACGCCGTCAAGTCACCGCCGATGGTGCAGCACGGCAACAAGCCTGAGTGGCGCATGAGGGCACCATGGCGGCCCTGGTGCTCGCCCAGCGCATCCAGGTGCCAAAGCAGAACTGGGCCGCGACGGCAGGGCGAGGGCGGGGCGGCTGCATGGGTGTGGCGGCCGCACCTCCGAGGTGCACTGCGCGTCGGCCGCGCAGGCCGCCGCCGCGCGAGCGGCGGCCCTGAAGCGCGCCGTCTTCTTTGGGTCGCTCTGGACGCCGAATATCCAGGTGTCGCCGATCTCCCCTAGAATTTGATGTTCAGGACGAGAGTGCGATCAGACAGGTCAGTGATGAAATGTTTGGGGGATGAGACGAAGTGATCTCTGCGCCCATCCGTGGTGCTGCCGCGGCGGCTGTCCATCGCGGCTGTGCGGCTGCACCCGCACACTCGGACAAATTGAAAGCGCAGGCTGTGGCATTCGACACCGCGCAACTGACAAGCCTCAGCATCTTGAAGGGTCCAATCATGAATCCCTGCAACCGTCAACGCCGCCGGCGTGACAGCCGTGCGGGCGCCCACCTGTCACCACGGGCAGCCACACGCTGCCGCCCTCGGCCACCGCCCACACCGCGTCAGAGAAGGCCTCGAACGTCGACGCCACCACTGGAAAATTTGAGTGGGTCGTGCACAAACATCGGGAGGCGAGACGTTCACGCAAGGTGCAATCTAAGAGATTGCTGCTGTCGACAGAGGCCGTGGGCTTGGCGCGGCATTGGTGCTTGCTTGGCACTGTGTGATCAAACGAGGCGGTCAAAGTGTGGTCAACACGTGCGGGCCGCTTTCGTCTGCCGGCTGACCTTTGTGGCCGGGGAAGCTGTTGCGCAGCATCTGGAAGACCGTGAAGACCTCAAACACGGAGGTGGGGGGCCCTACAAAGTTGAGGGGGAAGTATCAGAATCAATCAGCACAACAACATCAATTGTTTGGGGCCCGGCAAAGAGGCCCGGATGCAGTGCATTCTGAGGCTGTTTGCTACTCGACCTCGGGCGCCGGTCGCTGCATCGAGGCGGTTGGCTGACGCCAGCGAGCGACGCGAGGCATCCTTTCGGCCCCCCCCGGAAGCCAAAACCTGAGCGCCTCGGGCTACTGCTGCTTGGGTGTATTTCTTGCGTTTGCGTGTGGGTGTGCGGTCGCCGACCCCCACCTGTGTTGTCGTTGCGCCAGGAGGTGCACAGCACGTGGTTTAGTCCCTGAGCCCTGATGCACTGGTCTGGGGGGTCCAGGAAGACCTCGGGTGACCCGGGGTAGGGCCGGCTGATGCCCCCGTAGCCGCCTGGTGATTTTGCGTGCGGAAGAAGAAGGTACGAGCACTTGACATTGTGAACAAGGGCGAGTGCCAGGGCCAGGATGAGTGCAGGTGGGGGGGGGGATGGCGGACGCGGCTGCAGCAGACTAGAATTTGGCCATGTCTGTATTATTGAATGATTTTTCCATCATGGGAACAATTCTGTGTTGACATATGATGGGTTCCCGGGACAAGTGGCTGGGCTGACGGACTGAATGCAACAACAAGACTTGTCCATCCAGCGCCGTCCGCGGCCCGCGCAGCGCCGTGCTCGGGCCGGACGCCGCCAGTGCCTCGAACAAGCAGGTGCATGGCGGACGCCACAAACGGCGGGGCGCTGCATGCCGAACCCCTCACCAGGGTGCACGAATGTCAGGAGCTCCTGGCCGCTCTCGGTGTCTCGCCACAGGAACGGTGTGTACTTTGGGACTCCTGGCGGCGCGCTGCCTGTATTGACGCCTGCGGTGCGACAGGCAAGTGCAAGTGCTTGGTCACGATGCTGAGGCGGCAGCGGGGCGTTGCGGCGCCATGCGTCAAGATGACGATTGCTGGGCTCCCTTCACCACATTGTGCCCCACCAGCTGGCGAGCACATCAGATGAGCCAGGCACCACAGGCCACAACGCCAAGCTGAAGCCATCGGCAGCAAAAAAGCGGACGCGGCAGCCAGCGCCCGAGCATCCGCCAGCCAGCAATGCCAGGGCGCTGAGTTAGCTGCGGCTGCAGCTGCTGCGAGCGGCACCCACCGATGCTGAGAGATTTGACGCCGGCGGCCCTCATAAGGGGGATGGCGGCGCGTGTAATGCCTGGGACGTCCCGCTGAGAGGGATTCAATGAGTCTGTATTAGCGAGCACAAGATGAGTCTGGAGAATAACAACAACTGTCAGCTCGCAACCAAAAGCGAAACCTTAACGCCTCAGGTAGGCTTCTTCCACTGGAAGCAGCAGCGCGATGCAGTGGCGCCCGCCCAGGCACGGTTCTTCACCCCTCAGGAGCATGGCGGCTGAATCGGAATTGCGACTGTGCGCTCAAGCTCGCGCGCACGTTCATACACGCGCTGAGTACAGGCAGTCGCTCACCAGGATGGCGGTCGTCTTGTTGGGCTGGCCGAACGCAGCGTCGAGAGACCTCGTTAGGTCGAACGCGGCGCCAAACAGCCAGGGGTTGGGGTAAAACTCGTACTGGGCGTTGTGCGGGTGCTATTGGTGACGCCGGGTGGTGTTGTGGGCGGGGGGCGGTCGGTATGAGGGTGCCTCAGTGTGCTGAGAGTGACGCATTCGGAGTTGGTCAACCGGCGACATGGGGTGCGGCGCCAGGCGGCTGCGGGCGCTGGAGCCGAAGGCCGGCGGGAGTGCGCGTTTTTCTGTGAGCAACCTCGCCAGCGGCAACACGAGGCGGGCTGGGCGGGGGGGAGGGGGATCGCCGGGCCGCACCGCGTGCCATGTGATGGCGCCCTGGCGTATGCCCCGGCGGACCAGCCGCCGCGTGTAGCTGTCGGGGCACGCCACCCCCAGGTTTGGCGGGCAATTAAAGAACAGGTCGAGGAGCCTGCGGCATGTGCATGTATGTGTGCGCGTGCATTGTGAGGAAGGGATGTTATGTGTGCGTGCGTTGTAAGAAAGGTATTTTGTGCATGCATGCATGCGCGCGTGCGTGTGTGCGTGCGTGTGCGTGTGTGTGTGTGTGTGTGTGTGTATGTGTGTGTGTGTGTGTGTGTGTGTGCTTATGTGTGTGCGTGTGTTTGTGTGTGTGTATGAATGCATGAGTGTGGACGCTTGCATGTGTGTGTGCAGGAGAGAGAGCGTGTGCATGGCGTGCGTCGGAGCTCAAGTTCTTGTCGAACACAGGGGTGTGATGTATCTTGCGTCAAAGGGCTGAAGCACCCGGTGCCAAGGCCGACGCCCGCAGCAAGCAACAAACCGTCTGGTGTCGCACGGCCGGCGCCAAATAGCACCCCCGGCATCGCAGCTCGCCGCACGCGCCCACACCATGAGTGGGTCGTGTAGACGTAGCGCTGCCCGGGGTCCCACCAGCCAAAGGCGCGCACCGCGTCCGCGATCCACACCTGCGTCGGTGCATGGTCGACGGCACTCTGGTTTTGGCTGCCGGTGCACGGCCATGCTGGCACGGCGGGGTGGCGGGGGCATCCGCGCATGGGTGCTTGTGAGGGATTTGAGCAGCCGGGTGTGAGCAAGGTCATGGCCGTGGCTCCGCATCTTCCCACACCCATGAATGTCATCATGCAGTGTGCATGCCGGTTGCGCAAGCGAGACGGCACACTCGTGGCTTCATCACAGAAACGAGCCGGCCATGTTGAGCGCCGGGCTGCCAGGTGTCGCGCCCACCGCTCGTGGTAGGAACTCTGTGAAATATGCGCTGAGGACTTCGCTATCCAGGCCGGTCTGCCGCTCCTCTATCCAGTATCCCACGTCCACTGTGGTTCGGGTGGGGCGTGACTGGCGGTCGGTGGCCCATCGGCTGGCAGGCACAACCGCTCGTGAGCAGGACGCAGCGTTGGTTGCGATCGGTCGCGCGCCTCACAAGCCTGCTGTTCTCTAAGCGGCGGATGCCCAGGTATAGAAACGCAGAGCTGCGGGGTCTGGATCCGGCTGGTTGATCGCTGCTGGCGTCACCCGTGCGTTGCGGCACGGCGGGTCCAGTTCGATCACGCACGGTGGTTGCCGAAGACCACGTGCACGGTGGGCTGTTCAGCATACGCCAGGGCGCACAGCACGAAGAGGACGGCACCACACAGGCAGCAGACATGTGATTTCATGCCCATGATCTTGCTGATTTTGAAAGTGTGATAGTACTGTAACAACAAATGCTACCGACACAGTCATAAATAAGTATGCATGTCATCCTGCTTGGATCTTTTAAGTCATTATCATCGACAGCACCATCGCCCGGAAACTTTCATGAGTGTCGCAGACACTCGCGTATCCTTAGCAAAACACAACAATTGACTCCACCTCTACCATCTGAAGACAATGCGCTCTCTGGCTTCTGGGCGCTGCACCCACTGCGTCTGCAGTGTGTTGCCAGTGCGTGCCCTGCTGCCTAGAGCGCTCGCCCCATCTTCACGGCAGCGCGGCGCGGCAGCTGAAGGCCCAAACAGTGGGTGCAGCAACAGGAGCAGCAGCATCAACAGCAGCAGACGCAGCAGACGCACCGCAAATGGCAAGCTGCGGGCGTCGCGGCGGGACGATGATGTGCAGCCAGTGCCGCCGGTGGCGCTGGCGACGAGCGACGAGCCGGAGGCGCTGCGGCGGGATGCAGACTGTGAGCACATTGTGATATACTTTTCAATGATTGCCTCTGAATTTCAACAATTATTCCATGAATTTTCCTTTGAGTGAGCCGTTTTGAGTAATGTGCAGCTAGGCTTGCCGGCCTGACGAACCTGCCACCCATCCCGACCACACCCGCGCTCTTACGCCCCTCCGCCCCGTCTGCCCGGCGCACCCCAACACCCATGCCGCCCGCTGCCCCCGCCGCAAAACCAACAACCCAAGGGATTGCCGGCATGATTGCCCTGTGGCTTGACGAGGAGTGGTGCCCCCAGGGGGTGCACCAGGACCTGGGCCGCGCGGCCGGCGACGCCTACGCCCGCATCCGCGCCGGCGGTGAGCGGCGCGCCCCGCACCAGCCGCGCGCAAGCTGCACTGCGCGCCGTTGGCCTCGCGCTGGCCCCCACCATCCTCTCAGCACAGCCATCGCTGTCCCCACCCTAAACTCCCACGGGCACATGCGCTCACACACACAAGATCACACGCACGCGCACACACACACACACACACACACACACACACACACACACACACACGCACGCACGCACGTACGCACGCACACACATGCACACACACATACACACACGCGCGCACGCGCACGCAGGGGAGGACGAGATGGGCGGCCTGCTGTTGGCCCTCAGCAACGAGCTTATGGGCTTCAATTACCGGGAGTGCTTTGTTGGCCCCTTTGACGTCTCAAACAAGGTGGGGCCGGAGGCCTAGGACAACGATGCAAGCAAATTCGCCATTTGGGGCCCCTTTGCTTTGCTTGGCCAGGCAGCCGCGTTGGAGCATTCCGACCCAAGAGCAAGGGGCGGGGCCTTGCCTGTTGCGGCATGCGCCGGGGCCACCCCGCGCAGCAGCTGCGCCAGCGAACCGGGAGCTTGCCGCCCCCTTTGTTCCCGCACGCCAAATTGCCGTCCTGCTGGTGGCATTCGCCTTGCCGCTTGCATCGAAGCCTCTGGCACCTGCCCGGGCACTTCGTCACAGGCCTGACATTCACCCTGCCGCGTTTCTGATACACCCCAAACCCTATATCATGTCGCCCAGGTGGTGAAGATGCTGATGCAGCGCGAGGGCACCGATGTTTGCTGCACGTCAGATTCGGATGCGACGCGGGCCGCGCGGTTCGAGGCGGGCTCGGACCGCCAGGCGTGACCTGATCAATCAGCGCCTTCTTCCATTTTTTCCCGCCGAGCAGGTCGTGGCCCTCAAAATGCGAAACAAATGTGAATGCGAAAGCAACCCTTTCGCGCCACCGCCGACGGCGCACGCAGCCAGCCATTTCCTCTGCACAGTTTGTTGTTTGCCGGCCTCATGCGCCCTGCACGGCTGCGCGCCAGCGGCCGCTGCAGGGTTCAACACCCACCTGCTCCCGCCGCGCTCTCCTTCGCGTGCTTCTTAAGGCACAAATCGAGAGCGGCGCCGCTGGTAACCAGCGGGTTGCCGGCAGTAGGCCTTTTGCCTTCAACTTCAAACCCTAGAAAGGCAGTGTGCATACAGCAAGTTGCAAGCCTGTGCGGTTTCCCTTAAGAAGGGGGGAACCTTGGGTTTTGGCTGCTGGCTGTAATTTGCGAATTGCTGGGCGAGCGCCTCCTTGCTGTATGCACCGCCTCAACCATGCCAGGGAGTGGATGTAAAATCTAGAAATGACAGGCCGACGACTGCCATCCTTTGCAAACCCTCAAATGTCCTGTACCATTTGTACTGTGTCTGCATCCTCCTGGAACGCGGGGTGGTGAGGGGGTATGCACCGTTTGTGAAGAGTGGTGTGAAGGTGTGGGGTGCACGCAGGTGTATGTGGCGGAGAGCTCCCGGGTGCGGCCCCTACGGTCGTCGCCCAGGCAAGATTTTGAATCGTCCAAAGGACCGCAGCGCGACGTTGCGGGGAGATGACATGCGGGGCGTCATACTGGCGTGTGGCAGCAGGTGTCTTTTCCACACTGCATCGGGCCAGGTGTAGCAGTCTACCTCAGGCTGATGTTGCGGGTCTGCCTTGAGCCAGATGATGAATGCCACCCACGTGTTTATCATAGCCTGTTGCAGGCCGCTTTGTGGGCGGCCCGTTGCTGTCGATCGCTTTGTCTACACTCTGTAGAGCATGCATGTAGGAGCACGGCTGAATGGCCTTTATTTGCCCCCTTGCCTTACCCCCAGATTGCTGATGTGCTCTCGTGCTGTAGAGGTGCACAACACTGCAGCTGGGGTCCAGGCCATGTGCGGGAGTGTAATACTGCACTGTGCCTCAGCAGAAAGAGTCGTCGGGTTACACGTTTGGGGGTCGGGTGCCCAGATGCGGCAGTCCGGGCCGCTGTGTGCAGTCACCACCTCTGTCGCTTGAGCTGTCATTATATGTATTAAACATATTGCGATACAGTTGCCGCAATTGTTGCTGTTTCGAATGAGATTCCGACATGCAGCGAGCCTTCCGCGCAAACCGAAACGGTACTCCATCTCCGCCACCCCATCGATCGAAGCGTAGAATACCGCTGTGATTTGAGGTTGTCACATCAATCAGATAAGCATCCTCGCCGATCGGCCCGGTCGATTTAAAGACGAGCTGTCATTGGCATCATCAACTTGCGCCCGCGGGCTGCGTGGCCAAGGATCCGGGCAGTGCTTGAGCGTATAGAGATAGAAGCTCAACATCAGCGCGGCAGTGGGGCTGTCGACATGGACGGACGAGGACCTCGCGGCGACGCGAGCGGGACCAGCTGGCCAGCTGGTGAGGCACGCCGCAGCCTGCAGTCACCGGCTCTTGCTCGTGTCACCTGCGCGACACTTGGCACGTCAGACCAAAAGTTTTGACAGATATGTGCTTGAGCTTTGGGGTCGTGGGTGGCAATGCGAACGGCTCTTGCGCATGGCACGGCATCGAGCGTTGATCACGCACGATGTTGTGCATCCGAACAGCTGGCGGACTGCCGGTGCCTTCGTTGCAGCGGCCCCCGCCAACCCCCAGATGAACTCTTCACATCCGCCCCTCTCATTCTGAACCTTAACAGGTGCATCGGGCCCCGCCCCTGAGGGTACCGCCACCCAACTGCAGCCCTCCACAGCTGCTGGAGGGCAGAATGCGCCAAGCGAGCACTGGAGCTGGCGGCCGGCGCCAATCCAAACGCTGTTCTACCAGCAGCAACAGCAGCAGCAGCAGCAGCAGCAGCAGCAGCAGCAGCAGCAGCAGCAGCAGCAGCAACAGCAGCAGCACCACCACCAGCAACAGCCACAGCAGCAGCAGCAGCTGCAGCACTCAGACGATGCATCATTTGCATGGACTCCGCC
Source organism: Monoraphidium neglectum (assembly GCF_000611645.1). Classification (NCBI taxonomy): domain Eukaryota; kingdom Viridiplantae; phylum Chlorophyta; class Chlorophyceae; order Sphaeropleales; family Selenastraceae; genus Monoraphidium; species Monoraphidium neglectum. Next base: position 14,045 of record NW_014013048.1, on the reverse strand, counting down.
GCGCCTGGGTGGGCGCGAACTGCATGCAAAACAGGGCTGCATCAGGCTTTGTGTCCTCAAAGAAGTGCTTTTGCTCCTGTCACTCTCTCAGGAACAACACTTGCCAAGACTGCCGCACCCCGTTAGTTGCCCGACGCCCTGCCTCAGAACAAACATCTAAGTGCGCTCCGTTGCGGTGCACCCCCCCCCTCACCTGCCACCCCCAGGTTTTCTCCGCTGGTGCCGCAGCTGCGACCCCACTGCCGCCGTCGCCCTGGCCGCTGCGCCCCCGGGCCAGCGGCCCCCAGAGCAGGCGGCCGCGCGGGGCCGTGAATGGGCGGCTGCGCTCGAGCTAGGCTGCGGCATAGAGGCGCTGCAGGAGGGGCTGGAGCATGTGCTGGACCAAGACAGCGCAGAGTTCATGCGTGAGCACATGCAGCAATTGGGCCCAGCGCTGCGGCAGCTGCTGCCGCGCCTGAACGCCGCGCCGGGCGCGTCGTTGCTGACAGAAGGCTTGTGGCAAGAGGCGGCGGCCGCGCTAAGGGGGGCGCGCCTGGACCCGCCCAAGGCGGTGCACGTGGTATGGTGGGCGGTGTGCAGACAGCAGCAGCGCCAAGGGGAGGAGCAGCAGCGGCGGCGGCGGTCGCCGTGGGGACGACCGCGTCAGCCGCGCTACATGTCGGCATTTGAAGGCGTGCATTGGTTGGAGGCGTCGCGCAAGTGGGCCGCCAAGGTGCCCGCAGGGGACCGCCTTTCAACAATCGCCAAGTGCGCGGGCGGCGGCGCCTCGGCCTGGCGGGCGGGCATGGGTGGAAGCTGCCGGCAGCGCCTGGTTTCGTCCCCCTTGAGGCAACCATGAGAGCGAACGCCATATGCGCGCAAGCCTTGACCCCCCGCGTGGGCACCACCCCTCATGCGATTGCTGCCTCCCAATGCAAAAAAACAGGTTCGATGACGAGGAGTTCGCCGCGCGCGTGTTCGACGTCGCTGCGCTGCTGCTGATCGGCGAGGCAGGGTGCGTCAACTTTGGGGCTGCTGACGCCACGGTGTTGACCGGGCAGCTGCAGGGCAGTAAGGCGCTGCGGAGCATTGGCAGAATCGGGTACGAGCTGCGCAAGTACAGGGTTGGCCATGCCGAGACAGGAGGGGCGGCCGTCGCGGCAACGGCAGCAGCGACATTGGGTGCGCCGGCCGCTGCGCCCGCAGCGGCCGGCGTCGAGATCGGGAGTGCGCCAGGTGGTGCGGCGAGGACGACAGCGCTCCACACATTAGCGGTGGCGACAGTAGCGGTTCCTCAGATCAGCCAGCAGGACCACAACACCATTGAGCAGCACCAGAGCTGGCAGCAGACGCGTGACATGGCACAGCAGCAAGGGCATCAGCAGCAACAGCAGCAGCAGCAGCAGCGGCAGCGGCAGCCTTGGCGCAAGTCCGGCTACCGAGGAGTGTATTGGCACTCTGCGCATCAGTACTGGTACACACGAATACGGCGTGGAAGATACCAATGCAAGCTCCCCGGCAGGTGCGATGCCTGTTTAACACATCAGCCAGTAGCAATAAGGTCGACCCCATGACCGCCCGGCTTGCAGTTGCGGCGCTGGTCGGAGCGGCTCTGCGTGCTCCAGTCTCAAGCCAGCCGTTGTGCCCACAAC
>NW_014013048.1:7671-9131 GCF_000611645.1 Monoraphidium neglectum | reverse complement strand
GCCACGCCGACCTGATGCCGACAGAGAATCGCAGGGTGCGGCCTGCAAGATGCAAGCCATCCCATTTATATATGTCCAATCTCTAAGCATCAATGCCCCTTCAAAGCTGGCAGCTCGAGCCTTCGTGGTGACTGATGATCTGGGGCTACAGTTCAAAGGGTGCGATGCCAGTTGATCTCCATTTGCTCCGCATGCCACCACAAATCAGTTGTGATGTCCACCCTACTGTTTCACTTTTGCTGTTTCTTCCAATACAGCCCGCCAGGAACGCCAACAAGGTCTGCGGAGCCTGTCATGCCCACTCCGCTGCGCACTCGGGCCCTCGCCCGCTTCGATGTGCTATTCACATTCTCAAGTAGCTTGTATAGTGTCCGCCGCCCCGCACAATACCCTTCTGGGACGTAGCAGCCATGCACATCTCAACGGTGCACTCTTGAACGAGAGCCGTCAGGGATTCAAGTGGCCTTGGGTATGAGCCACGATTGAGACGTGTATCAAGCATGACTGCGGTGCCCAAACCCAAAGCGCCGCCACGATCTGCACTGGCGGCTGCCACCCACACGCTGCCTCCCATCCCCTGCCCATACCTGCAGTGCCATCAGCTTCTGGGGCAAGGCCCGGCTAGGACCACACTTGCATAATACATCTCAATGCCAATCAGGTGTGGCAGGTCGAATTATCGACTCGAAGTTGTCGCGGCTCGCTGTGGCTTGCACCAACGGCAGGCACTGCTGCTTTGAGCCTGCAGGGTGCTTGGAGGCAGGGTGCTGTGTGGGTGTTTCTGGTGCGACGCACGGCTGCAAATGTGTTGGCGTACATGCCTGCACTTTTCGGCAGGATGCGCCTTGAGCTGGAGTGCAATCTGTGCTGCCATGTCTGGCAACTTGGTCGACTGACATCGTCGGGCCTAACTTGCCCCTTTCGTCCCTGCCCTCGCCTCTCCACCTGTCTCACGGCCAGCATATTTTGCTACTGTCCACAGCGCCGGCAAGTCGTCCCTCCGACTCAGGGTCACAAGCGACGAGCGCCTATGACGTGGTAAGAGTGGGCGCCCCGTGGGGGGCATCCTGCAGGACGTTGCCTACGCACATCGACGTGATATCACCCTAGGTGTTGCATGAATCTTGCTACTTCCTCGTTTTGAAATGTTGCAGGTGACAGCGCGCCCTGCGGCATGCTCGGCCCTTGACAAGTCAGCTTTCTTGTTGCGGCATTCACTCACAGCTGCGGCATTCACTTTGATGTTGCTCGCCCCCATTGCTCGCCCTGCAGCCTTGCTTTGAAGGGCAACAACGCTGCGCAACATGCTCCACCACAAGCCCACAACCGCACAGCTTATGGCCGTTGGCCCGTCGTTCTGTGCGAAAGCGTTGCACCCAACCTATGAGGTGAGGTCAAGCGCTCATTTGTCAAGTGCACATTGAGCTTTGCTTAGGGCGTGGGTTGTGAGTGCGTTGTGG
>NW_014013048.1:6564-7453 GCF_000611645.1 Monoraphidium neglectum | reverse complement strand
TTCACGTGTGCACACTCATGATCACGCCACGCTTGTGTGGTAGGCGCCTTGGTGTTGACAATGCATGTGCGTCTAAGTTGTGCGGGCTGGGGGGCGGGGATTCACGTGTGGTTGCTGGGGTGTTTCGGCGCATTTGTCACTGCTGCAATGGCAATCAACACCGGCGCGGTTCAATGCCGTATCCGCGTGCCCCGCGAAACCCTTTCCGAAACCCGCTCGTAACCCAGTCCGTAACCAGATTGTGACAAAACAACCTGGCGTAACCCAGCAGGTTACGCCAGGTTATGCCAGGTTACGGCGCGCGCGCGTCAGGGGCGCGGGCGGTCGGTAACCCAGCGTAACCCAGGGTTACGCCAGGTTACCGGGGGGGGTCCGTTGGTAGGGAAGGTAGGTGGCAGCGTCACGTGCAGAAAGCCGGACAAGCCTCAACCTCCACTGTAGCAGCCGCGCCGCCGCTGGCGGCCGCGCTGCGAGATGCACCCAAGATAGCAGAGGCACAACCAGACCCTGCAGCAGCGGCGAACGCGCTCGGTGCGACCCACAATGCCACGGACATGGCAGCACCGGCGGGTCCAATCGCCTCAGCAGCTGCCGACCAGCATGACGCTGGCGGCGCTGCGCCCTCGGGCGGGAGCCTGCTGCAGCGGCTGGCGCTGCGTGACGTGCGGGCGCCAGCGGCCGCGGACGGGCCGGGGGCGCTGGCGCGGGCCGCCACTTTTGCAGTGGTGGAAGCCAGAAAGGCAACCGGAGCACTGGGGATCTCGGCCGGCCACTGGGCAGCGGCGCTGCGCGGGTTGGGGGCGGCTTGCTCGTCGTCTGCAGGGCGGCAGCGGCTGCTGATGGCGTACGGGCGCCTGCGGCGCGCGTGCAGGGACGGGGATGTGGCGGG
>NW_014013048.1:0-6088 GCF_000611645.1 Monoraphidium neglectum | reverse complement strand
GGGGGGCGGGGGAGGGCATGGGGCAGCTGGTTGCTGCGTTGGAGGGAGAGGAGCGCGAGTGATTGGCAGTGTTTGCACACGTGGCCGCCGCTCACTGGAGGTGGAGGAGGATTGTTTCAAGATCCCGCGGTCGCCCGTTCCTGGAGCCATCCAGGCTCATGGGATGTAGCGTTGTGTCATCAGCGTTGTGTGACTGGGACTCAAGTGTGTGACTGGGACTCACTGTACCATACAGTGGGGCGGTGTACCAGCGGAGGGCCCCCGTCTTCACTCCGAATCCATTCAAACCACATCACATCACCCTACTTTTGCCACACCCGCCCCGATTCCAAAGCCACCAATACACGCCGGCGCTCATGCTCCTGCGCTGCTGCTCTCCTCCCTTCGCGGCTTTGCCCACCCTGCACTATAACACCCCAACCCATTGCCCCCGCCCATTGCGACGGCCCAAGCCTTGGTGAAACGGCTGAACATGCTTGGCCGTCCTGCATACGCGGAATCGCGTACCGCGCCGCGCTTTGCGCCCTTGTTTGCGAACCTGTGTGCACATGCCCGCATGCGAACCTGCGCGCAGTTAGTGCGCAGTGCAGAACAGCACGCACTTGGGGCCTTTGTGCATGCCTGCTTCGAACGGCGCACGTTGGCTGCTTGAGCCCCAGTCACACAATCCTGATGCTTAAAGCCAAGTCGGATTTGAAATCCCATGAGCCTAGATGGCTCCAGAGGCGGGCGACCACGGGATCCTCTAACAGCCCTAATCCTAATCCTTGTGCGGCGGCACCTCACATGCCAGCAAGCTAGACGCGGCATGATGATGGGGGTGGTGGTGAGGGTGGTGGTGAGGGTGGGGTCGGGTGGGCTGGGGGTGTGGGGGTGAGGGGGTGGGCGGTTGCGAAATCCCTGCTGTGTGCAGCCATCACCTCGGCCGCCTAAGCTGAAAACATATGAAGCACCGGTTTGTGATGCAGTTGCTGCGACTGTTGGTCTTTAAAAGTTATTCCGTCATGCAGCGAGCCTGCTGCCCAACCGAAACATCAAAACTCCGTCTCCGCCACACCTGTAATCGAAACCCACACCACTGTGTATGTGATCTGATCACATGAACCAAACACGCATCCTCGTCGATCCGTTCTGGTGCTAGACAGTAGACACTGTCACGCGGGCTGCGCGGCCCAGGATTTCGCCAGGATCTGGGAAGATATTTGAGCGTATGCATATGGAAGCTCAACATCAGCGCGGCAGTGGGGCTGTCGACGTGGCCGGACGAGGACCTCGCGGCGGCGCGAGCGGGCCCGGGGGGCCAACGGGTGAGGCACGCTGCAGCCTGCAGGTGCCGGCTCTTGCTCGAGTCACCTGCGGGACTCGTGAGGCCTCAAGCAAACACGTTTCACGTATCTGTGTCTTGAGCCCCAGGGTCGTGGATGGTAATGCGAACGACTTGCAAGCATGGCACGGCATCGAGCGTTGAACACGCACGATGTTGTGCATCCACATTGCCGGTGCCTTCGTTGCAGCAGCCCCCCGCCAACCCCCAGATGCATTCACCACATACACCTGCCTCTTTGACCCCGGAAAATGACAGGTGCGCAGGGCCCCGCCTCCGAAGGTGCCACCCCCCCACCGCAGCCCTCAACGGCGGCTGCAGGGCTGGTGGCAGGGCACGATGCACTTGGCGAGCAGTTAAGCTGCTGGTTGCCGCTGTCAATTCAACCGCTGCTCTACCAGCAGCTTCAGCAGCAACAGCAGCAGCAACAGCAGCAGCAGCGGCAGCAGCAGCAGCAGCAGCAGCAGCAGCAGCAGCAGCAGCTATCAGAAGATACACCGTTTGTGTGGACTCCGCCGCGCCTGGGTGAGTGCGGACTGCATGCAATACAGGGCTGCATCAGCAATACAGGGCTGCATCGGCAATACAGGGCCATGTGGCCTCGAAGAGAAGTGCTTTTGCCCCTGTCATGCCGTGCTCTCTCAGGCAACACTCAATCTTCAAGACTGGGGCACCCTGCCGGCCGGCTCCCTGCCCCCACCGCAACATCGCTTGCGAGGCCTCCCTACCTGCCATCCCCAGGGTTCCTCCGCTGGTGCCGCAGCCACGACCCCCGCGCCGCCGCGGCCCTGGCCGCCGCGCCGCCGGGCCAGCGGCCGCCGGAGCAGGCGGCCGCGTGCGGCCGCGAGTGGGCGGCTGCGCCCGAGCTGCGCTGCGGGCTGGAGGAGCTGCAGCAGGGGCTGGAGCATGTTTTGGAAGAGGACAGCGCAGAGTTCATGCGTGAGCACATGCAGCAACTGAGCCCAGCGCTGAGGCAGCTGCTGCCGCGCCTGAACGCCGCGCCGGGCGCGCCGTCGCTGGCGGAAGGCTTGTGGCAAGAGGCGGTGGCGGTGATGAGGGGCGCGCGCCTGGACCCGGCCAAGGCTGTGCATGTGGTGTGGTGGGCGGTGTGCAGGCACCAGATGCGGCATGGCGAGGAGCAGCAGCAGCGGCAGCGGCGGCGGTCGCCGTGGGGATGGTCGCGCCGGCCGCGCTACATTTCAGCGTTCAAAGGGGTCCATTGGGTGGAGGCGTCGCGCAAGTGGGCCGTCAAGGTGCCCGCAGGGGACCGCCTTTCGACAATCGCCAAGTGCGCGGGCGGCGACGCCTCGGCCTGGCGGGCGGGCGCGGATGGGAGCTGCCGGCAGCGCATGGTTTCGGCCCCTCCTCGCAACCAGGAGAGCCAACGCCCCCGTGCGGTGCAAGCCTTGACCCCCTGCGTGGGCACCACCCCTCATGCAATTGCTGCCTCCCAATGCAAAAAAAACAGGTTCGATGACGAGGAGTTCGCCGCGCGCGTGTTCGACGCCGCTGCGCTGCTGCTGATTGGCGAGGCGGGGTGCGTCAACTTTGGGGCTGCTGACGCCACGGTGTTGATGGGGCAGCTGCAGGGCAGCCAGGCGCTGCGGAGCATCGTCAGAATCGAGTATGAGCTGAGCAAGGCGAAGGGCGGCCAGGCCGAGGCCTTGACAGGAGAGGCAGCCGCCATGGCAACAGCGGCGGCGACGTTGGGTGCGCCGGCGGCCGGGGCCGCAGCAGCCGGCGTCGTGAGTGGAAGTGCGCGGGGCGGTGCGGCGACGGCGGCAGCGCTGGACGCGTCAGCTGCGGTGGCGACAGATGTGGCTGGTCAGGTCAGCCGGCAGAACCAGACCACCACGGAGCAGGACTTGAGCCGGCAGAGGCAGAAGCAGCAGAAGCTGCAGCAGCAGCGGCGGCAGCGGCAGCAGCAACAGCAGCAGCAGCAGCAGCAGCAGCAGCAGCAGCAGCAGCAGCAACAGCAGCAGCAGCAGCAGTCGTCGTCACACGAGCAGACACATTCGCAGCAGACGGGGCATCAGGAGCACGACGTAGTCGAGAACAATTTAGACCAAGACCATGACGCCGGGGGCGAGCAGCGTGCAACAAAGCGGCCACGGCAGACATTCGCTGCAGCCCAAGCGCCGGCAGTCGAGCCGGCGCCGACGCGGCAGCAACAGCTGCGGCAGCTGCTGCTGCTGCTGCAGCAGCAGCCACAGCAACAGCAGCATCAGCAGCATCAGCAGCATCAGCAGCATCATCGGCAGCGACAGCAGGCACAGCAGCCGCAACAGCCGCAGCAGCAGCAGCAGCAGCAGGCGCAGCAGCGGCAGCAGGAGCAGCAGCCGCCGGAGATGGAGCAGCAGCCGCCGCCGTCGCCGCCGCTGCCGTCGCCGCCGCCGCAGCAGCAGCAGCAGCAGCAGCAGCAGCAGGACGAGGACTCGTCGTCGGACGAGCCAAACGACCAAATGGAGGTGGGGGCGGCGGAGGAGTCGGTGGAGTGGGAGGAGGAGTCGGTGGAGTGCGAGGAAGAGGAGGAGGAGGCGGAGGATGATGGGGACGAGGAGGAGGAGGAGGAGGAGGAGGAGGGGCGGCGGTCAGTGTACAAAGGGGTGCACTGGCACCGCCGGGACCGCCGTTGGTGCGCGCGTGTGAAGCACGGGCGCTCGGACGTGCACGTGGGCAGGTGAGAGATGGAAAAAGGGCACAAAGCCTTCAAGCACCCGCTGCGTACTTGCCGGTGGCTGGTGCGGGGCTGACTTCGTTGCTCTGACAGCCGGCACCGCGGCTGTGGCCGCCAGCGCACAGTCATGCAATCTGGCACGTCATAGCCGGCAGGCTCACTCTGTTCCGTACCGTCTCCCGGCTTGGCGCCGCCTTGCTCGTCGCCGCACCTTCTCCAGCTACTAAAGTGCGCGTCCCGTTGTTCCGACCCCCGCTTACGTAAACCCCAGCTTCAAAGACGAGGAGGAGGCTGCCCGCGCCTACGACGGCGCCGTGCTGCATCTGCTGGGCGAGGGGGCCATCGCGGGCGGCAAAACCAACTTTGGCGTGGAGGCGGCGCGGCCCTGGGCGGCGCGGTTCGCCGTGCGCCAGCAGCAGCGGGCGGCGACGAGGCGGCGGCGCGAGGGGGGCCGCGGGCGGGGCGGCGGCTGCGGGGAGAGGGGGGGAGGAGGGGCGGCGCCAGAGGTGTTTCCGGCCGCTGGGGAGGAGCAGATGGGGGCGCGGCGCAACAAGGCCGGGCTGGCGTCGGTGACACCCACGCTGAGCTTGGCTGCTCTGTTCAAGTTCATGGCGACGGCGGCGCCCGGCTGCTTTGCATGCGCCGGCGGCGACGCGGCCGGGGAAGACAGTGCGGGCAGCGGGCCGCGGGGCGGAGCGATCAACGGCGGCGGCGGCTGCTGTGGCGACGGCGGCGGCGATGGCGACTTTAGCGGCGTCAGCGGCCTCAGGAGTGCGGAGGATCAGCGCCCTGCAGCGCAGCGAGAAGGAGGCGCCGCGCCAGGGACGCGAGGTGAACAGAGCAGCACCGCCCCTTCGCTCACCCCGCAGTCGCCCCCGCGCACTCCCTGCTACCCCGCCCTCCTGTCCTGGCAGTCCCAGCCGCCGCAGGCCGGGACGGCCGCGGGGGCACGGGGAGAGCTCAGCTGAGCAAGCGGCCAGCGGCTCGCAGCAGCGGTGACAGTGCGGCGCCCCCTGGCCGCAGAGGCTAGGAGTCGGGAGTGGCGATCAAGTAAGGCGTCCGGGTGCGCGGACGGCTGGGGCAGAGTGGCTGTGTGAGGGTCCAAGGAGGGCCGTTTGGGGGAGTCGAGTCGAGCGGCGCAGTTGGTAGCAGCTTGGGCGGCGGCGGCGGGGGAGTGGCCCAGAGCTCCCAGAGAACTTTTGTTCACAAGGCGAGTGTTTGTTTGTGGGAACGTGTTGACCGCGCAGCAGGGTGGGGGTGCGCATTATCCCAACTTTGCAACCGCAGTGTGTATTGCGCCAGAGACTGGTGTGGGTGGTGCGACACTCACCGTTGCGGCCTGGGGCGGCAGCACGCTCGTGCCTGGGCGGGGGGTTATATGCAAGCATCCGCTGCCCTGCCAGTGCCATTAAAGGACAAACAAAGCCGGCGATCTTGTAAGGATTGGATGGGGCGGAGTTGTTACAGGGTGCAGTAAGACTGTTGGGCTGCACTTGCTACGAATGGGCGCGCAAGGCGCCCAATCGCACCCAATTCACGCGGCTGATGTGCGCATGAGGGTGCAGAGGTGCGAGAAGGAACCAAACACGGCACGTCCCGGCAGACCAAAGGGGCTGAAACTGTTTGGGCCGCCCTGCCCCAAATTGAAGCAAAGACTGGAGGCGGGCGGCCGCCTGCTGGAATCCGAGGGGGCGATCGGCCAGCCGTGCACCCGGCTGCGCGCCCCGCCGCACAGGTGCAAAGCGCCGGCTGCGGGCGAGGCGCCGCGGCGCGCCCGCGCAGCGCCTGCGACGCGGCGTCGGGCGCTCGGCTGGGGCCAGGGCGGCCAGTGGCGGCCTGGCCCGCCGTCGCCGCGCGTGCTCGACGGCCCGCTGCTGCCGCTGCTGCTGCTGCTGCCGCTGCTGCTTCTACTGCTGCCGCTACTGCTGCCGCTGCTGCTGCTCGTCGTACGCGAGGTGTGCCCCCAGGTATCCGTCCAGTGCTGCCTCCAGCCTGTTGGCGCACTGGAAGTACGGGGTGGCCGGGCTGTTGTAGTACCTTTATTTTGGGGGGGATGGTGGGATGAGGGGCAGGGGCAGGGGTGAGAG
>NW_014013049.1:17976-24093 GCF_000611645.1 Monoraphidium neglectum | reverse complement strand
GGCTAGGGCGCTGCGCAGGGGGTGGGGGTGTTGTATGTTGCGCGTCGTGAGGCGCGCGTTGGCGAGGCGAGGCGGGACTCAATGCGAACAAGCGGGCGGCATGCGCGTGAGTCAGGCCTTGCAAGCCGTCGGCAGCACGACCTCTAGAGCCATCCCCCACCAAGGAGTGTTGGCCTCTGTCGTGCACAATGGGCGCCTGTGCACAACGGGCTCCGGGCGGGGCGGCAGCCAGACAGATGCATGCGCACGCAACTCAGCATTACAAGCGCGCTGAAACGTGCATGCAAGGGCGCGGCTGAAGCGCACCACTTCTTGAACTTGGGGTAGTACTCTGGGTCATGACGGTCGCACACCTCCTTGTAGGTGCCGTGGAAGTGGCGCATGTCCTCCTCCACGATCCAGTTGGGGGTGATGTCGGTGCCGCCGCCAAACCACCACTGCCCGGGGATACCGTTCCAGGCCTCCGTCTCAAAGTACCTGTGCTGTTGCAGGCGGGGCCAGGGACGATTATGAGCAGGATGCGCAGCTAGAAGGGAAGAAGTGACAAGTCAACGAAGCCCAAGCATGGCGTCAGCAAACAGCCGTGGGAAGCGTTAGTGGGAGCATGTGTGCAAGCTGTACTTGTTGCATGCAGGGCGGGAACAATGCGCTGGGCCAAGCCCGCGAGCCGCTGATGACCTGTAGTTGAAATGCATGGTCGGGCAGTGCGGGTTCTTGGGGTGCATCACGCTGCTGATGCCCGCCGCGAAGAACGGCACACGGCTGCGGGAGCGCGGAGCGGCAGGGCAAAGATGAGAGGGCCACGAAGGTGGGGGGATGATGGAGCAGGGAGCATTATCAGCAAGCGGGTGCGGGCACTGGGCAGCAAGGGGAGCACAGCCTCGCTCAGTGAGTGGGCGGCTGTGCTCTTGCCTGCTGCCTTGAAGGATGATGCCACAGCACGCACACACGGCCAGGCAGCGAGCAGACTCACGCAGTGGTACGAACAAGGCACCCTGCTGTCTGCCCCCAAACTTCGATGCGCAGTGGCCACCATGAGGTGGTGGACCGCCGCCTGCTGAACCCTGCACCTTGGCGGGCTGCCCACCTGGTGTCCCCCGAGTCCTTGACCTGCTTCATCAGGTCGGGGTTGCCGCTGGCGGCGCGGTACGCCTCTGGGGGCATGGAGCCGTACACCACACTCACGGCGATGCCCGCCTGACGGGCGAGATGGCGGGGCGAGTGGGTGCATGGTTTGTGGCAGGTGGGGAACGAAGGGCAGAGGGACAACAAGCACGACAGCGTGGCCTGCTCAGGAGTGAGAGAGCGCTTTGGTGTGCTTCCCGCGCGAGCACGCTGGCGCTGCAGGCCCAGTGTCCGTCCGCTCGCTGGCAGGGGCGTTGCATGCGCGCCCACCCGGCTGCTGGTGCACCAGCCGGCCCAGCCCCACCTTTTCCCACACGTTGCCGTCCTGCAGGACGCGCGTGATGCCGCCGCCGCCCTCCTGGCGCACCCAGGCGTCCTGGCGGAACTTGGTGCCGTCGATCTCCTCGATCGCGGCGCAGATGGAGTCCTGGGCGCCGCGGATCATCTTCTCAAAGCGGAAGCGCATGCTGCAGTCGGGCAGTGCGGCGTATTGGTGGCGAGGGGTAGGTGAGGGTTTGGGATGGTAGATGGACCGCAACAAGACCGCAAAACAAGCTGTCCACTTGCGTGGACTGGCGTTGGAGCCCGGGCAGCCCAGGGTGCTCCTGCTGTACGGCTGCCGCCAGGGCAGCCCACAACCGACGCCGCGGTGCTCACGTGTCGGGCGTGTCCAGGTCAGGGCGGGTCAGGGTTATGGGAGGCATCTCCACAGTGGTGGCCTTGCCACCCAGGCCGTTCATGGAAGGCTGCTGCGAGACAACAATTGGAGATGGCCGTTGTCGCACTCCGGGATTCGACGAGTTGTGCTGGGTACACTCCACCGCGTATATTCAAACTCTTAATGACAATGATACCATTTGCGACTCACCTTCTGCATGGTCGCCGCGCGGGCCACGACGAACCGGTTGCTGCTGGCAGCACGCACGCCAAGGCGGGCTTTAGAGTGAGCCAACAGGGCCATGATATACTTGGAAGGAACTTGGTGCTCTAGGTTACGGTCGTGTACGCAATGACAAGCACTTCGATTATGCAGTCAGCACGCAGCACGATTGCAAGTGTGAAGAACAGCAACAAACCAGGGTGGAGCTTTGTATGTATTTAAGACATTTGTGCAGTCGCACGTCTACTTGAGATGCAGTCACGTCTTCGCTGCCTCCTGGGCTGTCGAGTGCACGCAGCACGTCGCAGTAGATCTTACAGATCTTGACGTACCAGACGCTCAATAGCATGAAACGTAAGTATGAGTACGCCTAACTCGGCATTCAACTGCTCTAATGCACGGCCGTCGCCGAATGTGTTGCGTGCCCTCACCATGGCGCACAGGGCAGACTCACCGCCGTCGTGCCACTGAGGAATTGCGACCTCATCAGGGTTCGGGATGCTTGGTGGTGCACATACCTGCGCGAGTTGGTCTATCAGAAGAATGGAATGATCCACATGGAGGAGTGGATACTAACTCTGCAAATCAAGGGCTTCGCATGTAAGCTCTGCAACCACCCACTAGCTAGCAACCATGCCCACTGTTGTCAACTTATAAGCATCGACCTTGCATTGACGGAAAATTTCCCTCCCATATGAGGTTGAGTAGCTGAAGCTTGGGCAGGCAACGCAAACGCAAAAATTCAAAGCTGCAGGCGGCGAGGCGGCTCGTTAGCCGCGCACGCAGGCTGAAAGCGATCCTGTACGGACCAGCGGCAGCGCGGGTCTGTTTCTGCAATAATGGCTTTTGAGCATGCATGCGTGTGAGGCATGCCCTAATTGAGATGTTTGCAGGCTTGGCATTGCAGGAGGGCTTGGGGTCGTGGTGAGAGAAGTGGTTCGACATCGAATTTGGATGCTGGGCATTTAGTTCTTGCTCATTTATTTGATTGCCAATCACGATGAGGCGGCCCTGATCTGTCACCAAGGGTTTTTGTTACATCGGTCTATATAGAATGACAGTGCCAAGCCCTTCCTCAATCATCAGGCATGTATTGTTGTGCACCTGATCCTAGAGCTGCATCGCACTGCTGCCCACGCACCACGGGCGCCCTGGCTCATTCAAAGTGGGCCCAACACAAACAACACCCACTGCGCGCGCTGGCTCGTTTTGGGTGGGCGCGACGCAAGCAATGCTGCACATTCTGGTGCCGTGCATAGGGAACGCCAAGGGCTGGGTGCGTGGGCATGATATCCCGGCTTGGTCGAGGCAGGCTACTCATCGTCAGGGCGGGGGTGTGCACCGGCGGCAATCACTGGCGGCCGCAGTGCCAACCCCACAACTCTGGGTGAACTGTATGTGTGAAAGCACACCATCTACCGTCACCACAAGGAGCGTCAGCATCCAGACAGCAACTCACTGAGCGCAGCCACAAGGTGCGAGCAGCGACACTGGGCGCAAGTGAGGTTGATACGATTTCAGACGCGAACGCACACGGACCTGCGGCAGAGGCGGCGCATCGAGCCCACAAGCCCTGGGTGGGGCGCGCACCAATGTGCTGGACCGGAGCTCGCAGGCTCGCACACTCCAGGCAGCAAGGGGTGCATTATGCTGTGGAGCCACAGGCGCAGAAGCGAGTGTAGCGGAGTATGGGCACGCTCTCCCAATCACACAGTTGCACGAACAGTATGTATACGTATCAATGCCATCGTGTATCCGCGTGGCGGAGGGACAGGGTGTGTGTTTGGGCCATCCATTCCCAGCAGGGCAAGGGTTGCCCGCTCATCACCACACAGTGCTGCCGGTGCCGTCGGTGTGAATCAGCATTACGAAGTTGCAAAAAGGATTGCAGGCACAAGTGATATAGAAGTATGTTCTACCTGCACATGGTGGCTTGAGCTACGCATGCACATGCGCACAGCGAGAGCGCCCGGACCTTGCCAAGAACTATGGGATTTGGACTGCATCACGGCGGCACCAAACAATGGCCGCCCTCCTCCAAAACCAGCGATGACCGAGACAAAAGCAAGGTGGGGCAGGCGATTGCGTGCGTCGGCGACCGCCTTCATCTCCGTCGCCGCTGGGCAGGGGTTGCCGTTGCCGACAGTTTGTCATCTTCCAGCCACCTGCGGAACACAAAGGTCCACTTCTTGCCGGTAGAGGGCGCCTCGACCACCACCGTGTCCAAGAACCATCCGGGTGCAATACCAGAGCCGTCCGAGGTTACTCGAATGCGTTTGATGTCCCCGAGGTCTGGGGCTTGCTTGAAATTGAAGGCCAGAGTCCGTCCCATGCTGCGCGACGAGGGCGCAGACACGGGTCCTGTGCGTGCAGGGTGGTGGGTGGGCTGTGGTCTACAGAGTGGCTTGTCTGGGGGAGAGCAGTTCTCCAAGTGCAGGACACGAACATCAGCTGCAGGCAACCCAAGATTAAAAAACCCAGCGACGGGCAATTCCAGAAGGGGGGGCTTGTGCCCGCCCTGCACGCCCCTTTTGGTCCCTGCCGCCTCAAGCTACCACCTGCGGAGATGCAAGCACGCTGGTGATGCCACCCACCATAAGAACCCTTGTCCCCTTCCAGGACGTACGTCACTGCGCTTTCAGTGCCGGCAAACGCCAAGGTGCCCGTCGCCTCGTACATCCTAGGGAGCACGAGTGGCATTTGAGCAAGGGGGAAGGGGGTTTTGCGGGTATGTGAGGTCGTGGGGCGCAGGGCCGGCAATCGAGTGTGCAATTCACCGAACGTCCAGCCTCGGGGTCTGTACTCGGGCCGGGGTCAAGAGGTGCGTTGCCAGATGCCAGACAACGCGTCGCCCGGAGTGTTTGGAAACACTCGGTGGGAGGGAGAGGGGGCGGCGGCCAGCATTGGGATGATGCTTGCAATTGCGTTTGCAGATATCTATATGAGTTGCAGGCCCAAATCCCCATCTGAGTTGCAGGCCCAACCCAGCAGACTCTCACTTGTAACCCCCCCATGGCGTCAAAGCGGCGGGCGCCGCGGCTGCGGCGGGCGCGGCAGGCGGCGTGGGTGCGGTGGAGGCCGGCTGCGGGGCGGTTGCTGGGGCCGCGTCCACAGCCCCCGGGAGGAACGCTGGTCCCGTGCCCTGCGACTCAGCTGCCGGCGCCTGCTGCTGCTGCTGCTGCTGCTGAGGCTGTTGCTGCTGCTGCTGCTGCTGCTGCTGCTGCTGCTGCTGCTGCTGCTGCTGCTGCTGAGGCTGCTGTGCTGCCGGGGGAAAAGCCAGAGGAGGGCGGTCACCGCCACCAGTTGGAAAGTTTCTTGTTGGGTTGCAGACTGCCACCAGCTGTCCTGGCTTTAGGAAGGCCAGGGCGCGGAGTCCGGGGCCGATGATGGGAGTGGCCTCGTTGGATGCCAGCAGCTCCCCTGCGGCAGGAGGGCACAGTAGCAATCGCTGCATGTTTTATGCGGGTGTGGGGCTATTTGTGATCGTGAGCGCATGCAGTTTTCTTTTCGCGTGTGCATCACTGCACAAGAATTTGGTGTGTTTGTGTGTGTATGCGCGTGCGTGCTTGCGTGTGATTGCGTGCCTGCATGTGTGCAGGTCCGAACGCAAGGACAACGTTAGGACCCAAACTGGGAAGTATGCGCCCTGAACATGCTATGCAGCGTGAGTGACAGCCACCAACGGGCATCATGTCTTCGGGCATCAGCCCAGCCATGTGGCAGACTTAGACAACAAAGTGCAGCGGGGTTCATCTAACACTCGGGTGTGCCGCCAACACCTCAGCTTGACATTGCAGGACAAGATGACATATGCGTTCCCATGAGGCACCATCGCGTGCAAGCACTCACCGAGGGGCACACCGTACATGTCAGCGATCTGGCCAGCATAATTCGCTGCCCCAGCCTGTGGGGAGGTTGGTCGTTTGTGTGTGTGTGTGTGTGTATGTGTGTGTGTGTGTGTGTGTGTGTGTGCGCGCGCGTGCGTGCGTGCGTGTGTGTGGGCGCGCGTGCGTGCGTGCGTGTGTGTGTTTTGTGTGTGTGTGTGTGTTGTGTGTGTGTGTGTGTGTGAGTTGTGTATGTTGTGTGTGTGTGTGTGTGTGTGTGTGTGTGTG
>NW_014013049.1:0-17596 GCF_000611645.1 Monoraphidium neglectum | reverse complement strand
GTGCGTGTGTGTGCATGTGCGCGTGCGCGCGCGTGTCCGCATGTGCGTGTGTGCTTGTGTGTGTGTGTGTGTGTGTGTGTGTGTGTGTGTGTGCGCGCGTGTGTGTGTGTGTGGCCAGGGGGTCTGGGGAGGGGTGAACACTTGTTTCAGGGCCTGAAATCCAGGTGTGGGAGCGTGGTCGCAGAGGCCTCACGCGTGCCAGCAACTTGCAGTTCCTGCCGGCTTCCTCGGGGCGCTCCTGCTGTGTGGGGTATCGAGCAGCTTGGCCTGCCCTGCCACATACGCCAGCGGTGGGCTACACGCCAACGTGCACCGAATGGTGAAGGTAGGGGCGCGACGCTCAGAGTGATGGTTGCCGGGTAGTGGCGTCCCACCCACCTTGAAGGTGAAGCAGCCAGGCCGCGCAGGGTTTGGCGTGAGCGATGGCACAGGCGGCGCAGCTGACGGAATGAACACCAGGCCCTGCGTGTGGGTGTTGGTGTGTGTGTGTGTGTGTGTGACGGCGCATGTGTTGGAAGGGGCTGGCATCTGTTTGTGCATGCTCGTGTGTGCGTGAGCATGTGTGCAAGCGTGTTCGCGCACACATGCAAGTCCATGGAGAGAGGTAGGGCGGCCCTCCCTCATGTAGGAAACCGTTCTAGGGAGGGAGGAGGGGTTGAGACTGGCGCTGCCAAAACAGTCAGTCAATAACCACGCGACCCAGACAATGAAGGGCGCGCCAAGCCCAAAACTGAATGGTGAGGGTTGCCGCCCACTCACGTAGGTCTCGCCGGGCATGGCAATGCCACAAACGCCAAATTTGACCTGGGGCCGGGTGGTGGTGGGTGGTTGACCATGCGAGACAACGGCTGGGTGCAGACGCACGCAAGCGCAAGCACGATAGAACGGGGCACCGCAGTGAGCGGCCGGCTGCTGTCTGCTGCGGCCAGCACAAAACAGCGCGCCTGCTGCAAATTGGGGCTGAAGCAAAGTGAGCAGTCATGATCATCATTCCCGTTACAAGAGGCGCAAAAGTCCCTCTACTAGCATGTCTAGGTGGGTGTATGTCAAATCCTGTCCTGCTGTATCCTGACCTATGCCTCAAAATTTGATTTTGCATTGTCCCACTCCCCCCACTGCACACCTTGAAGAACCCGTTGTCTGCAAACTGGGTTCCCCATGAGTTGCGGCAGATCCAGTAGCCCTCCTCATTGTTATAACCCACGATGAGGATGGCTGGGGGGGGTGGGGTGGGGGTGATGGGGAGCCAGATCGAGGAGGGCGCTCATCGGAACAGGGAAGGGGATTCAGTGAAGGTAGGTTGAGTTGTGGGGCAGGGGTGACGTGTGGGGGGCACAGGAATCAACGCGGTAAGAAAAGTGTTGAGCGTTTTGGGTTTGTATGGCTCTCCTCATCAACATCAACAAATCAGGGACGTGCTGGGGGAACGCACTGGGGCCCGAGGCATGAGTGGGCCCGCTTCCAGCATGGGCAGTTGACAGATTCAATGGAAGCACCCGCTGGTTGGGGGTACATTGCATTAGACTGGAACTACGGCGCCGGTGTTCAGAGGTGGCTGTGGAGGGTGGTGCCATGCCGCTCTGCTTGACTGGCCCCCCTGCCGCAATGGCCACGCTGTGGCGTATGCGCGCGGTGAGTCCTCACCGTGAGCCTCCTCCATTTTTGCGTCCGGGCCATTGCCGGGGTACACGCCCTGCGCGTGCCAGGGAGAAGAAGGGTGCGGGCGATGAGGGGAGGGGAAGGGGCCCAGCGCTGTGTCGTTACAGGGCGTGGTGGGCGACGGGGCACCCCCGCAAGGGCGCCGCACGAGCTGCCCAACCAGTAGGCGCACTGCAAACGCTTGTGCACTCATGGGCCTGGGTACTTGATGGGGGATTTGTAGTCTGCAACGACTTGGAACACCGTTTCACCTTTGGTTGAGTGGCGAAGAACTTCTTCATGTCGCTGAAAATGAAAAACGGCTGTGGGAGGGGGACACATCACGCGGGAGCGGGGCGGGGGTCAAGGGAGAGGTGTGGGCAAAGGGCAGTGGCCTCCACCCAGCGGAACGAGTGTGGGGCAGCTGCCCTGCTGCTGCTGCAGCCCCGGCGGCCAGGCGGCTGCCAGCACGTGCTGCCTGGGCCTGAGGGTTGTCCCTCACGAAGGTCGAGATTGACAGATGAAGAAAAGAAAATGAGCACCCATGTGTTGGTCCAGCCTTGAGGCCAGGCCTCCAGCTCACCGACATGACCGCGCCATACCTCCGGATGTGGCGCTGCAAAAGAAGGGCAGCGCGGGCAGAGCGAAGGGGGTTGGGGGAGCTGTACAGCACGCCGGCGTGGAGCTCAACGCTCAGAGCGGCGCAGTGCTTTCAACTGCGGTGCCGCGCCGCCTGGATTGGGCGCCTGCTGTCACCAGCAAGATGACACGATGTGTCGCGCCCTGCGACCCACCCACTTTTGGGGTTCCCCCCCCACTGACCCACTGACCGCGCGTCACCTGGCCCACTCCCACCACCCCTGTTCATCTTTGCCCCCAAACCTGCACGTCTGCAAAGCCCTTCATTTGGGTGAACTCCCACCGCCCCGCGGCAAGCTCTGGGTACGACGTCTTGCATTTGAAGGTGCAGGTGTCGCTGTCGTCAACCGTGTCGCCGTAGGGCAGACACTCATTTGTCACCAGCTGGGGGTTGCCCACGAATTTGGTGAGGGCGTCGCGCAGGCTCCAGGGATCGTAGCACACTGTGGGGGGCCGAGGCGCATGCGTGCATCCGCGAGTGCATGAGTGAGGTGATATGAAGCGGACGCATGCTTGCACGTGCGTGTGCGATGTGCAAAAGCACCTGTGCACAAATCAGAATGCAAACTTAGTAATCTTGAACATTTGCTTGGGGCTCAAGTTTGTCCTAATCATTTGCAAGCGGATGTCAGATGTGTGTCTAGGGAACTCGGACGCCTCGGAGGGGTGAGGTTGGCTGCAGCAAGCGGGTAAGCAGCGGCCGCCAGGCATTGGGCTCAAGAGGGGTTCCGAGTGCGAACAAAGGGGGAGAGGCGCTCACGGCGGGGCGCCTTGGGGTCGCGGGGGCAATAGAAGAGCTGCGAGGCAGAGGGCACAGAGCGAAGCGGGGACAGAGCGAAGCGGGGACAGAGCGAAGCGGGGACAGAGCGAAGCGGGGACAGCGGTGGCAGGCGGGGTTGGGGGCAGGGTGACTTGCATAGGGTTGCAGCAGGCTCAGGGGCGCCCGATGGTGCAGGGGAGGGCATCGGATCGCCAGTGGTTCAGGACCAATTGGTTGCCTTGCCCTTGGCCCTGGCCTCCCAGTGGCCAAAGGTGGTTGTCACAGCCTAGCTGGGCCTGCAACAGGCCTGTTGCAGGCCCATTACACAACAGCAAGGCAGTTTGGCTGCAGCCGCCTCGGTTTGCGTGCTTTTGGTGCAGGCAGCTGCGCGAGACACGTATTCGTCAACAGCGACGATGCTGTTCTGTTATGACAGTTTAAAGGATGCCTCATCGAGTCAACATGCCAAGCGCCCTCTTGCCTGCTCTCTCAATCTCACCTGGCGCTCTGACAGGTCAAAGTTTGACCCCGGCTTCTGCAGGACGGAAGCCAGCGCCGCCTGTGCTGCACCCGCCACCACAAACGCCACGCACTGAGAGGAACGAGGTGGGAGGCAGGCACACTCATAAATCTCCCGCGACGAATGCTGGTTGGGCATTGCGGGGGCAACGGCAGGCGACCAGGGCGCTGGAGCCTTGAGGCGGGACCGGCACCGCGCACGGTGCTCCTCGCCAGCACCGCCAGGGCGCGGTTGCGCACTGGGCGGGGCGCTCTTGTGCACGGCAAAGAGCGCCTCTCACCGTGTGGCAGTCTGGTGAGGGGTGAAGCCGCCGCAATTCATCATTAAGGGTGGGACAGGCAGGGGACGGGGCAGAGAGGGGTAGGAGGCTCATTGGGCGGGCAGCAAGGGGGCAAGGGTGCTGGAACAGATCAACGGCAGATCCAGTGTGTGTGCCCTTTTTGCCTGCAACTCGTTATCGGGAAAAGCAGCTTCCACAGCCGCCGTGGTGCCCCAGACCCTCCACGCCACGACCTCACATGGCACTTTAGCAGCCCCCCGTGAACCTGCACTCGCCTGCCCCTCCGCACCTCCCTGGTCCTTGGCGGGCCCTACGTAGCTGGGCCCGCCCGTGTCTCCTGGAAAGGCGGAGCTGTAGGCCTGGGGGGGCAACCGATTTGGGGGTTGGGCCTTGGAGAGGTCGAGGCCATCACGATCGCGAACGCGCGCTTGCGTGTCCACGCACTCACACACAATCTCACACACACACACACGCGCGCGCGCGCACTCACTCACACGCACGCACGCACGCACGCACTCACTCACTCACTCACACGCGCACACGCACGCACGTGCACACACGCACGCACGCGCGCACACCCGCACACGCGCGCACACGCACTTGCATACGCACTCGCACTCACACTCGAACACTCACACGCACACTCACACGCACACACGCACACGTCCACGCACACACACCAGTACACGCGCTATTGGCCCCACCTGAGGCGCCGTAGCCACCATCATGGTCGCCCTCTGATCCTCAGCAGAGTTGGTGCCCGACGCCGCACATAGCGGTCGTTGACCGCTGCCGCCCTGTGAGCACACGCCCTTCGCGGCGCCCTTGTAGCTGTTGGCGTAGTCACTGCGTCAAACAGGGGTACAGAGTGGCCGCGCATGCGCAAGCTTTGGCGGGCTGAAGCAGTTGCAGGGCCAGCGGGCCCTCACACGTACATACAGATAGACCACAGCAATGAGCGAGCACCTGGAGGTGGGCGGCAGCACCATGCAGCACAAACACGGGGTCGCGTGCGGATCCCGCCCGCCGCTCGGTGACCCCACCTGATGAACTTTTTCGCGAGGGCGAATGTGGAGGCCAGCTCATTCTGCGCCCTGCTGGCGCCCAGCAGGACCTTGGTGGATGCCAGGGGCAGCTCCAGGCCCTGCCCTGCTCGCATGCAGGCGTGTGGGTGCGAGTGCATTCGTGAGCACGCACGCGCCTTCATTTGACGCCGGGAAGGGGCGTGCGGGGTGCTTCAGTGCCCCTCCAGCGCTGCTGAGCTCACTGGGCACCTGCACTGCGCCCTGCTTTCCAAAAGCTGCCCTTCAAGCAGCTGTCCGGGCTGCCTGCTACTTTGCGGCCGTCCGCTCACACAGTCCGAGCAGTGTGCGGCGGCTGCGCCCAGTGCAGCCAAGCGCACAGCAGCGTGTGTCCGGGAGGGGCGGGACGCTCACCGAGAGCGCTGGGCGCAAGCGCTGCTGCTAGAAGCACCACCAGCGTCCACAAAAGCCGCAGATTCGAGTTTCCATGACGACTCGCGCGTTGTCGCGGCCTCTCAGCACGCGGGCCAAGCACCATCATCGTGGCCGGGTGTTCACGGGTGAGATCGAGAACCTACAAATCCGTATGCTATAAGACCCACCAGACTAGCTTATCATGTCCCTATCTGCTGCTGACTTCGCGTAACCTGGCTGGAATGAAGTGTGAGGATGGCAAAGTTGGCCGCGGTGCGCTGCAAGCCTGGTCGAAACCATAACACAAGCTGGATGAGATTTTATCATAAGGAAGCCTAGGTGCAAAGGGGGTTGACACGCTAATTTACGGGCGTGGCTACACGGCAACTGCAGGGCAGCTTGACTCAACCCTGGGGCGAAAACAGCAGTTCGCCACAGCAGCAACGGGGTGAGGCAGAGCAAAAGCATCTGTTGAACGTGATTCAAGGTGTCTGCATGCCAGTCCACCTCACCTGCGAGCCGCGCGGTCCATGCTGTATGTCGCCTGCCCGTGCAACAACACCGGGCGTGAGGATTGCAGCACCCCAGTTGCTGAGCAGGGCTGTCGTGGCCTGTGCAGACCGCAGCGCCGAGTGCGCACTTGGTGGTCGAGCTCAAGGGTGAGAGCGGACACGCAGTCCTGCTGCACTTCGCCCACGCACCCTGCACCACGCCCTCCGCTTGGCTGGAGCACCCCCGACCTCACAGCCTTGCACCAGGCCAGGCCCTTTCAGTCCTGCTCAACCCATCAGCGAGGGTTACATTGAGCTTAAAGGATGCACAGGCGAACTCCTTCCTGCATCGGCACACCGCAGTGCATTGCAGGCAGCCTGCATTCTGGTGCCGACCCCCACCTGCTCATCATCACCCAGATGCCCTTATTATTCCTCCCGAGGGCACGCATTACACGTCACGCTTGCAGCGCCCACATATACGGCAGGCAGGAGGGACAAAAAGATCGCGCTCACGCAATAGCATCAACAGGAGAAAGCTTCAGAAAGGCCGCTAACACACAAGGGCAAGTACAAGCACCAGGCGCCGCGCGGGAACTGCCCAGCGACAATCTTTCCGGCGCTGTAGACCAACGGAGATGAGTACATGCAACAAGCACACACAAATACTGGAAAAACAGACGAGCTGAAGGCTGAATGCTGAAACACAGATGAGCAGGCGGGCCGTCTGGGCATGTATAACACTGCGAGCGGCATGCGGCTGAACAGTTGCTGTTTGAGCCAAGCTCAGGCTTTATAAAGCCACACGCACACAGCGTGGCTGGCGCGAAGCATTTTCAAAGGACACATATGCGCACAGTGCATTTTCATTGATCGCAAAAGTTTTGGGTGCGTGGCGCACCAGTGTGGAGTGCGGAAGCCCGCGGCCTCGGCAGCGAGCGGCTCGCCTGAACCCGCACAAAAGCAATGGGCATGGCATCAAGCAGTGCGGCGGTGGGGGCGGGAGGACAGGGCCTGTGCAAATCAGAAGGTGTGCATGCTGACACGAAGTCAAGCGCAAATGACTAGGGGGCAGTGCAAACGCGTCCCAGGGATTAACGGCTGGCGGCTGCCTCGTTGCCAGTTGCTGCCTGCGCTAGTTGCTGCCTGCTAGTTGCTGCTAGCGGCGCGAATGTGGGGATGTCTGTATCAAGTTGTGCAAGGGGCTGAGGCTTGCGACCTACGAGGGGCATGAGCAACGACAGCATCCAACAGCTGCAGGAACCCACTCGATCTGCACATGGGCTCGCCGAGACCCCCAGAGTTCTGGACCAAACGACACAGGAAAAAGCAGGCACCCTCCAGTGGCAGTGACAACGGGCACGTCTGAGGGCACAGCGGCTCGGGCGAGCACTTGTGCAACAGCAACAAACACTCGTCATCTCCGTTGCTGCGCAGGGGTCTCCGTCGCTGACAGGTGGTCGTCTTCGAGCCACCTGCGGAACACAAAGGTCCACTTCTTGCCGGTTGAGGGCGCCTCAACCACCACAGTGTCCAAAAACCACCCGGGTGCAAAGCCTGTGCCGTCTGAGGTTATGCGGATGCGTTTGATGTTCCCGAGGTCCGGGGCTTTCTTGAAGTTGAAGGCAACAGTCTGTCCGACAACGCGAGGTGCGGGGGCCAACACGGGACCTGCGCTTGCAGCAGAGCGGGCGGGTGGGGTGTCGTGGGGGGCGTGGAGGAAGCCCGCACGGAGGCAGAGGCAGTGCCAGGCCCCGCCTCCGCAGCGACCCCTCAAATTCCCGCTTCTGCACGCCCAACTCTGTTCGGCCACCCTGGTCTGCAACCTCGTTGCTGCACCAGCTGGCGTCAGCAAGACAGCACGCTCGTGCGTGAAGGCAGCGCCGTCAATATCACCCACCGTATGAACCCTTATCGCCCTCCAAAACGTACGTCACTGCGGCATCGGTGCCGGCAAACACAACGTTGCCCGTGACCTCGGAAACCCTGTGGGCAACGGGTGTTTGGAGGGGGGGCCGATTGAACCCAACCAGGCAGGACAAGTGCGAGCGTTGTTGACAGGCAGGGGGGCGCTGCCACAGCAGATCGCGAATCGCTTGTACCAGTCATGAGGTAGGTGTGGCATGATGCCGGCAGGAGCTGCACAACAGCAGGGCATCAAGAAGCAGCATGGTGGAACGGGCGATGAGCAACCCTGATTTGATGTGCATGTTGCCTCGGCCCCGTACTCGTGCGCCGAGTGCGCTCACTTGTAACCCGCCCACAGCGCCTCTGTGGCGGTTGCTAGCGCAGCAGGTGAGGCAGACGGTGTGGGCGCGGCAACGACCGGGGGCGCAGCATATGCTGGCGGTGCCTCTGCCCTTCCCGAGTAAAGCACCGGCCTGGTGCCCTGCGTCGCAACTGGCACTTGCTGCTGCTGCTGCTGCTGCTGCTGCTGCTGCTGCTGCTGCGGCTGCGGCGGCTGCGGCGGAGGCGGCGGCTGCTGCTGCTGCGGCTGCTGCTGCCGCTGGGGAGGTGGTGGCTGCTGGGGCGACGGCGGCGACGGCTGTTGCAACGGTTGCTGCTGCTGTGGCGGCGGCGGTGGCGGCGGTGGCGGCGGTGGCGGCGGCTGCTGCTGCTGCTGCGGCGGAGGGGACGGCTGTAACGGCTGTTGCGGGGGCTGCGGCTGCTGTGGTGTTGCTGGCTCAAAAGCTAGAGGAGGGCGGCCACCGCCGCCGGTTGGCAAGTTTCTTGTTGGGTTGCAGACTGTCACGAGCTGCCCCGGGTTGAGGAAGGCCAGGGCGCGGAGTCCGGGGCCGATGATGGGTGTGGCCTCGTTGGACGCCAGCAGTTCCCCTGCAGCAGCAGGGCACACCGTGGGTGAGAGTGTCGCTTATGTGCTATGTCTGTTTGAAAGAGTGTTTTGAAATGTCATGCATGTGTGGTGTGCTCGTATGCATGTGTTTTACACCTGCATGTGTGCGATGCCATCTGCAAGGCATGAATGAGGACATGCCAGCACCAGTTTTGCACAACCGCTTGCAATGGACCTTTGTCTCGTGGCGCGGACGTGCTTGGAGTACCCTGGTGCAACTTGCAGTGCACGTTTCCCTTTTGTCAACACCCACCCACGGGCACGCCATACATGTCAGCAATCTGGCTGGCGTAATTGGCCGCACCAGCCTGCGGGGTCGTTCAGTGTGGGGTGTGTGTGTGTGTGTGTGTGTGTGTGTGTGTGTGTGTGTGTGTGTGTGTGTGTGTGTGCGCGCGTGTGTGTGTGTGCGCGCATGTGCGTGTCGTGCGTATGTGCGTTTGTGCGCATCTGTGTGTGTCAGGGGGGGGGGGGCTGAGGTCAAAAAGAGGAGAGCTTGTAAGGACTCAAGCTATGTTGTCCAGGCAAGAGCGAGAGTAAGAGTCACACGACCGTAAAGCAGTCCCGGATACTGCCTGCTGGCCAAGCGCCGCCTGGCCGCACACGGGTACAGGGTGTGAGAGAGAGGGCGGGTAGCCCAGCCAGCCCTGCCATGCAGCGCAGTGGCGCGGCACTCACAGCGGCGTGCGGATTGGTAGAGGTGGGCACCGCCGCGGCACATGTTAGCGGATGCAAGGCGATGTGAACACACACCACTTACCTTGAACAAAAAGCAGCCCGGCCGAGCCGGGTTTGGCGTTAGGGGAGGCACAGGAGGCGCGACAGAGGGGACATATATTAGGCCCTGTGTAAATTTGAGGCGTGAGGTTGTGAGCGGGCGTGAGGTGCAGAAGTGTGTTTAAGCGCGCGCGCGTGAGTGTGAATTAGAAAGAGTAAGAGAGAGAGGGAGAGAGAGAGTGTGTGTGTGTGTGTGTGCACGCGTGCTCTAAGAGTGTGTGTGTGTGCGCGTGCGTGTGTGTGTTTGTGTGCGCGTGTGTGCGCACGTGCACCTCTGCGTGCGTTTGTGTGTGTGTGTGTGTGTGTATGTGTGTGTATGTGTGCGCGTGTGTGCATGCGTGCATGCGCGCGTGTGTTCGGGCTTGTCTGTGTCGTGGGCAGGAGGGAAAAGGTGTGCTCATGCAGCTCATGCATTGCATATGCAGGTGAAACTGCAGGCATAAACGTTTCGCATTGGAAGTTGTGAAATGCAGGGGTTGAAGCTGTACGAAATGGCACCGAGGAAAGAGAGAGATGTGGCAGCCAATGGCTACAACCATATGTGAAAAGGCACTGGGGCGATTTTGCAAAAGGATTATGATGTTCTAAATATTGTGATACGGCGTGCCAAGTCCATGTGTGGCCATGCAGGGGTGATGCTGCCCACTCACGTAAGTCTCCCCGGGCGTGGCGATGCCGCACACACCAAACTTGACCTAGGAGGGTGGGTGGGTGACTGGGTCAGGGGATTACGTTTTTGAGGAGCCTCTGAGGATGCATGCTAAATGGCTGGGTGGCTGGGTGAAATTGTGGCTTTTGGGCTTCGTTGCAGGGCGGGGGCTGAGTGGTGAGCCTGGTTGACGGAGGGGCTGCATGAGGGGCGGAGAGGATGCGGGCACCCATGCACTTTGAACAGCGGATGGGGTAAGGGGAGTGGCAGGTGCGCAGCTGCCTTTTATCCCTGTCCTGGACGAGATCACATGCGAACTTGCATGCTGACCGCACAAGTTAGGTCTGGCAGCCAAGAAGGTGTCCAATTCAGGTGTCGCCCAATCGCAGCACATCTCAGCCGCATTTCTTGCCATGTCCTGCAATATCCTGACGCGTCTTGATGCCAGCCCTGCCCTGTCGTGTTTCCCCGCCACACACCTTGAAGAACCCGTTGTCTGCAAACTGGGACCCCCATGAGTTGCGGCAGATCCAGTAGCCGGCTTCGTTGTTGTACCCCACGATGAGTATGGCTGAGGGGGACAGGGGTGGCGGAGTAATGAGAGGGGAGGGGCTGGGGTGATGGGAGGGGGGAGTGCTTGCAATGTTGGAGTTACAAGTGGAGATGAGGTCAGGTGCAAAGGGACCATTCCACATTGGGGGGCTTCAGGCAGGGTCTGCGTTGGCAGGAGGGGGGTTGCCGAGGTGCTGGATGGCAGATGACGGTCCACATGTTTGTTGCGAGTGTGTTCCGACGAGGAGCAAGGGGTGAGCGTACGCATGGGGTGCACAACAGCAGCCGGCTGTAGGTGGCCCTGCTGTCAGCCCTGGGTTGCCCCTAAGCGGGATGGAGGGCGTGGCTTGCAATCTGGGTCCCCGGCACCACTGAGGGGTAGTCACAGGGGCATTGACTGAGGGTTTGTCCGCACTCGCGCACTTCTGGAGGCATCCAGGCTCATGGGATTTGACTTCCAACATTGACTATAATCGGGGACTGCACACCCCTGCAGCCCGGCCGGCCACCCTCGCGTGAGGACCGCACCCCAGCTGCGCAATTACCGTGGGGTTCCTCCATTTTTGAGCTGGGACCGTTGCCAGGGTAGACGGCCTGCACATGCAGGGTAGAGGGGGGGCGATGTGCTGCGGATCAGGCAGAGAGGACTGTCCGGACGCCGGCTGGAGAGCGGAGGCTGCCGCCTAGATGAGCTCAGCTGTTGGAGTGGGTGGGTGTCGGCTTGCGTTCTGTCCCGGCCGGCTTGCGTTCTGTGCCGGCCGGCAACGTCTAGTTGCAACACAAAACGTGTCAGGGGCGTTGTCGCGGCAAAGGCGGGGTTGTGGGAGGGAAAACCCGCTGCAAATACAGGCGCCACACGGGCTTAACAGTGCATGATGCAGCGCACAAGGCGGCTAGCATGCGGGTAAGGGATGCAGGCGTGTGGGAGGGGTGGACATGACACTGCATACACATGGCATCTCGCACCTTGGTGTCATTGGCGAAGAAATGTTTCAGGTTACTGAAGATGTAGAACGGCTGCACGGGCGGGCGGGTGCGGCTTGCTCAGAGGCGGGGCAATCGGCGGTACGGGGTGGTTGTGGATCAGGACCAGAAGCGTCCAACCAGCAAGGGCAGCCCGGCGCAGCGGCTGCCGGCGCGGGCGCAGCTGTCCCAACGCCGCCGCAGCGGCAGCAGGCAGGGGCCCATGCGCTCCAAATGTTGCTTCGGCCTGGAGTTTGCAGCGCTCACACAACGCGGGGCGGCGGCCGCCCGCTCACCGACATGACGGCGCCGTACCTCCGGATGTGGCGCTGCGATGAGGCACACAGGGGTGGTCGTTGAATGTTGGGTGGGGGAGGGTGAACGTGGCGCTTGGCACCGCGACCTGCTGCCTGCCTGCTGGTTGGATTGCCGACTGCCTGTTTCTTGCAAGCATCCACAGTTTCTCCCCCTCCCCGCCCCCCCACCAATAAGCCTGCTGATTGGGGCGTGGCACGTTTGGCCAGCCCTCAACCCCCCCTTAGACACCTGCACGTCTGCAAAGCCCCTCATCTGGGTGAACTGCCACTGCCCAGAGGCCAGCTCTGGGTATGATGTCTTGCAACTGAACGCGCAGGTGTCGCTGCCGTCGTCAATCGCGTCGCCATAAGGCAAGCATGCGTCCGTCACCAGCTGGGGGTTGCCCACGAATTTGGTGAGGGCATCGCGCAGGCTCCAGGGATCGTAGCACACTGTGGGGGGCGGGATATGAATGTGCATATGCATATAACGCGTTTATGTCTCTGAAGGAGTTTGAATTTGAGTTCGTGTGCGTGCGCGCGTGTGTGTGTGTGGGGGGGGGGTTCGGTGCGCGTGTGCATGTGTGTGCATGCGTGCGTGTGGGTTGAGCCTTATCCTGTGTTGTGTGCTGTGACTTGTCAAAAGAATCGGGTGTTTTAGAGGGGCATTCGAGTGGTCCAGGCGTCAAGGGCAAATGATGGCCAGTGGAAAGTGCCAGAATTGCCCCGCCGCGCGTCGTCATCACGAGGCTCAAGTCGCAGGAAAAGCATCGGCGGCAGAGGCTGCTGCTCACAGCGGGGCGCCTTGGGGTCGCGGGGGCAATAGAAGAGCTGCAGGGGGGCGGGGGAGGGGACAGGGGTCAGTGGCAAGGAGGCACAGTTTACATGCATGAGCACTTTCCTCACCTTTTCCATTCATGCTGAGCACAATGCGTGGGAGACTGCGGCAGGTGACGGCCGCTTGGTGCTGTGTTGAGGCAGGCCGGGGGAAACAAGAGGCTGGGGCAGCTGGGCGCCGCTGGCAATGGCCTCGCCTCTGCCCTTGACTGGCTTGGTAGGAGTGTGTGCTTGTCAATTAGAATTGACCACCCTGTGTTGCTGATTGCACCTTCGTGGTGGTCCGCATCCCTGTGGGCCGCGTCAGCCGCGCACTTGCAGCCCCTATGATCCCTTGCAGCCACAACAACGCCAAGGCTGCGCGGCCGCGGCCGCGGCCGCCTCTTCAGGTGAGCTTCGGGACAGAGCTGACGAGCTGGCACGCAGCAGGCAGTGGTCGTGATGACACGGTGATGTCATCATGACGCCTGCCTGGCAGGGCGCATCAAGTGAGGGACCACCACATCCGACCCGCGCCGCACTCCATGCTCTCTTACCTGGCGTTCTGACAAGTCGAAGAATGCCCCCGGCTTCTGCATTACAGTGGCCATCGCCGCCTCTGCCGCGCCGGCCACCACAAACGCCACGCACTGAGGGAAAGGGGCGCAGGGGGCTTTAAGTCTCGCTGAGGCTGAATGAATTGGTGGTGAGAGGCCAGCGCAAGGTACCCAGGGCGCTGGCGCGGCGACGACAAGGCGCTTCCGCGCCCCGAGTGGCGGCGCATGGCGGGCTGGGTCGCAGAACCAGCTCTCGTACTCACCGTGTGGCAGTCTGGCGGGGTTGCAGGCAGAAAGCGCAGCATGGCGGGCGACAAGGTGAGGTTTGAATGCGGGCCGGACGACAGGGGTGAAGTGCCAGGAAAGCTGCGGATTGGCCGGACCTGTCCGGCATAGGCCGTCAGACTACTTGTCTGCATTGCGCATTGACCCAAACAGCCGTGGTCGCCGTGCTGTGTGCCCCACCCACCCACCACCAATCTCATGACACCCCTAGCCCCTCCAACCCTGTCTGTTCCCCCTCACCTCCCTGGTCCTTGGCGGGCCCTATGTAGCTGGGCCCGCCCGTGTCTGCTGGCAAGGCAGAGCTGTAGGCCTGGCGGGCAGCCGTTTTGGGCAGAGACCGTGGTGAGATCAATCCTGCCACCATCACCGACGCGCACATGCATGCGCATGCACATTCACATTCACATGCACATGCACATGCACATGCACATGCACATGCACATGCACATGCACAAAAGCTTACCACCCGCCGTAGGCACCCGCACCTGAGGCGCTGTCGCCAACATCATTGTCGTCCTCTGATCCTCCAAAGTGGTGGGGCCCGACGCCGCGCACAGAGGGCGCTGGGCGCCGCCGCCCCGCGTGCACACCCCCTGTGCGGCACCCTTGTAGCTGTTGGCATAGTCCCTGCATCATGAAGGGGCAGGAGAGTGTGCAAGCATATCAAGCACACGGGAGCAAAGGCAGCCGATTGCATGAGCAGCATGCCACGCACGTGCACATTGCCAGGTGGCAGGTAGCACGAGCGGATCAGGCTGCAATCGCGGCATCATGCAGCACAAATGCAGGGCCGCGTGCCAGCCCACTGCTCGGTGACCCGACCTGATGAACTTTTTTGCGAGGGCGAATGAGTAGGCCAGCTGCTCCTGCGCCCTGCTGGCGCCCAGCAGGACCTTGGTGGATGCCAGGGGCAGCTCCAGGCCCTGGCCTGATCGTGCACAGGCGTGTGTGCGTCAGCGCTCGTGTGTGCGCACGGACAGCATGTGATATTGGGATGCGGCAATCAGGGCGACCCAGCGCCCTTGGAGCTCCTGGCATTATCGACTGTATTGTGCCTGATACTCAAAACCTGCCTGGCAACAGGCTGCCTTGAGGGCCACAGGTCGTCCAGTCGCACACCCCAAGCCACCTGCTTAAAAATGCCCCCATAAAGCCGTGCACACAGAGCCACCAGGCGCGGTGAGCCCCCCGACGGGATGGCGTGCGCACCGCGAGTGCCGGGCGCGAGCGCTTCAAAGAGCAGCAACACCAGAGTCCAAAGAAACCACATATTTAATCTACCGTGGGGTCTGGCACATCGTCGCCGGGCAACCCGCGGACGATGCGCCATCATCGTGGTCGGGTATTTCATTGGTGAGCTCAAGCACGCATCCTTGTAGCATCACACCGGTGTTTGAACTGCGCGCTCCGGATCGGGTGCTGTCTTTCCGCGACCTCGCCCGCGAGTAGTCATCCGGTGGTTGTCAAGAGGTAGCACGCCAAGCCCGAAACGCCGAGTGTAATACAAATCAACTCGAAGTATTTATTCTGAGTATGCACCCTTGATGATGACCACGGCCCAGCTCACCTGATTGCGCACTGTGCAGGTGTGGCAATCCCCCACGCCCACGCCCACGCACAGGCGCTTGCCTCGTCTTGCAGCCCAACCGAAGCATAATCTTCTGTAGGCTCTTGCTCTGCTGTGGGCAGCGAAGGCACCGCATGCAGATCCCCTCGCCATTACGACCGGGCAGTGCAGCGTGCCCGGCGTCACCAGACCGGCGGGTGTCACCAGACCCAAAGCTCCCCCCTGTCCCGCCTCGCCATCTTATGCGGCCTACTGCCCGTCATATCGACCATAGAATCAGTTCATCTCGTCTAGCCCCACCTCGCATTATTGGCGTGCGACGCCTAGGCCTGGACAGCACTCGCATGGGACCCGACCCGCCGCAATCGCTGCGTGCCCGTGCGCTGGCGGGTGGGGGCCCAGCCCGCCATTACCCTAAGCTCGCCGCTGCCTCCAAGTAGCCCAAGCCCAGATCCAGCCCACCGGCCGCGCTTCGCAATTTCCTGAGGGCCATCATGCTTCCGTCAAGCCGCCCCACCCCCATTTGCCGCCTGCGCCCCCTTCCCTGCGCGAACAGCCGCCCCCCGCAGCTGCCACACGCTTGGCATGCGCTCGGGCTTACACGGCTGTCCAGGCAGCAGCGCCCAGACAGCAGCAATTCAGGCTGGCGGGTCGCTGTGGCGCCGCCGCAAAAACGGCCGCAAACCGATGTACAATACGCTGGTTGATCATCAGAATAGACCGCGCCCATTGCAGGCAGGGGCGGCTGGCCAAGGGCGCTCGGGCCAGGGGTGCAGCCCCGACGCGCGGGGCAGGGCGGACGCTCTCGCACAGCGCCGCAGGGGGAGGGGGGGTGTTTGGACAACACCTTGGAAGTGCGGGCGGCTTGACACAGAGAAAAACAACTCAAAGGGGGCCGCCATGTTGCGCAACGCTGGGGCATTGAAGCAACATGAGGCGGGGGGAAGGGGCCGGGCGGGCGCCGGGGGTCAAAGCCGCGCCCCGCCAGCGGGGCGCGTGCGTGCACGGCGCAGAGGGCAGGGCGGGCCTGCGCGCGCACGCGGTGGCTTGCGGCCGCCCACCCCTGCAATTTAATTGCGAATGGGATCGACGAGGGATTTGGTTGCAAAGTCGTCAGTCGGGGAAGCGCTCGGGAAGCAAACGGCGCGCCAAGGAAACGCGCTCCTCCGACAAACGGTCCGCCGCAGGAGGCCCCAGTGCCCGCGCAGTCGTTGAGCAACCCGGGGCCCCAGCCGCGGCGCACGCAAGAACCGGCTTCCTGCACAGTGTTCGGGGGGCGCGCCGGGCGCTGGCCGCCTCGCACCGCCCGGCAGGGGCGCGGAGGGCCCGCCGGCCGGCAGCGGGGCCCGGCAATGTAAATGTGGCCGCCAGCAGCGGGGCAGCGATCAGAAGGGCGGCCGCTACTGCCCAACAACATCACAAACAGCAAAACAGGGGTCGCAGGCATCAAGATGGCCGGGCCTGTTGCGGCCGGCAGCAATCACAGTCAAAAGGGGCCCTGACAGCCGTTCATGGTGGGTGCTCGCGCTCGCTCGTCCTCCTCCCTTGCTTTTGCTCTCTCTCACATACACAGGACCCCGGGCCCCCTCTCCCTCGCGCTCTCTGGACGCACCAACACGCCAAGGCTCACTCCACTCTCCCTCTCTCTCTCTCTCTCTCTCTTTTCCGAGCACCACCAAACACATCACTTTCTCCCTCTTGCTCTCTCCTGCACATATGCTCACCCCCCCCCACACACACACACAAAACCGCAGACGTCTGCGACGGCAGACACATGCACGTGCTGTCAGCAGCACGACAAATGCAGGGCGCCCGCCGCGCCGTGTGACCGTCCATGTCCCGAAGCGGCCACGTATCAAAAGCCGACAGCGCTGGGGCAAACTGTGTGCGACCATCATGGAAAACAGAGGGGGTGCCAGGCCGGCCAGAGCCGGCAGTCGCAAGGCCAGGTATGACCTCCCATGCCGCAGGCGCGACGACGGCGGCGGCCCGCCCGCGGGCGACTCGTGGCCCCCGCCGGCCGCCGCTCCCGCAATGGGTGGGTGGCAGGACGCGCGCGCGCGCGCACGTGCGGGTGCGGGCGGCCAAAAACGGCCCGGGCGCCCCCCTGCGGGCCGTCGCGCGGGGACACGCGGCTGCAAGGGCGCCCGGTCCGCAATGCGGGGCTGTCAGGAATGACGGCCTCCAAACGCTCCCCAGCAAAGTGCGCGGAAGGGGCAGCAGGTAGGCAAGGTTGTCGATCCGGTTCAGGCGGCAGTCCCTCTGAGGAACGCAGAGGCTTCCAAGGAGTGACGCTTCGGCGCGATGCGCTGAGGTGGCGCCGCGCTACAGGCGCGCCCGCTGGACCAGCGGCTGGCTCGACACCGCGCTGCCCGACGACCCGCCGCCGCTGGCGCCGCTGCCGCCGGAGCCGGCCGGCCCGCAGCCCATCCGCGCGCGCGTGCGGCGCATGGCGGCCGGCGCGAGCGCGCAGCCGGCGCCCGGGCGCGGCCGCTTGCGCAGCGCCGCAGACTCTGAGG
>NW_014013050.1:8430-24296 GCF_000611645.1 Monoraphidium neglectum | reverse complement strand
ATGCCATGCCTGCGTGCGCTCCTGCACCGCCCTGGCGCGACTGCGCAGCTGCCGGCAAGGTAGCTGTGCCTGCGGGCTGGCCTCGGCACAGCTGCGCCCACCCGGTGTGTTCGCAACGTTTGGTTTGGCACGCGCGTGAGCGCCGCTTGCAACGGATTGTTCCAACCATAAACCACAGTTTTTAGAATTTCACCAATCAGCAGTGGTTCGATCCTCGACCTCACCAGCGAACGGCTGAGTGTACAATGCTATTGCGAAGCTGGTCTTTGCCTCGCACACGAAAAGTAGGGGTAAGCGACGAAGGGGCCCGGGTGTAATAAATCAATTGCATGCTTATGGCACAGCGAGTGCTAGGGCGGCCGCGGTTGTGGTACGGCACCTGCCGTACTACCTGGGTAGTACCTACCGCGCTGTCAGCCGCGCAAGGAAACGACACGCGCTCAGCTTGCCCAAATGGACCTGCTGCCGGCAAAGACAAGGGACAGCAGCGACGCCACACCGAATGGATGAAGCTGTGGCTGGTTGCAAACCGCCACGCCACGAGGCACTCCTAAGCCCTGTTGCGGGGCAGTGCCGGTGCCCGCTATTGCCAGCCGGGCGCGGTCTGGGCAACGTCCGCCAGCCGCATGCGTTCACCCACAAAACGCTGTGTATGATGTTGGATTTGTGGTGGCTGGGGCCTGGCGTGGTTTAATGCTCTGGGAAGTCAGGCAATCCAGCTGTACTGGGTACTGCCCCTGGGGCACCGCCCGTCCGCCCCAGCAGAGTTAGCAGGGCGCCCGGCTGCCCGCAACGGCAACAGCAGGGCCGCCAAGTGACACATGCGAG
This sequence comes from Monoraphidium neglectum, assembly GCF_000611645.1. Taxonomy (NCBI): domain Eukaryota; kingdom Viridiplantae; phylum Chlorophyta; class Chlorophyceae; order Sphaeropleales; family Selenastraceae; genus Monoraphidium; species Monoraphidium neglectum. Next base: position 23,468 of record NW_014013050.1, on the reverse strand, counting down.
CCTGGACGCTGCGTGCAGTTGGACGCGCAGCGATGCAGCCTGAGCGCTGGGCGGCAGACGCTGGGTGGTGACGTGAAGACTCTTTACTGTTCTGTCCGAGAAACAGCTTTGGTTTGACCCGCGGCTGGTTGACAGGCAGGATTCAAGCGGGAAAACTTCCCAAGCAAACGATGAAGTCAATCAGCGCCCCTTGTGCATGGAAGGTGAGGGGAAGTGTGTTGCAAGCCGACAAGTTGCACCGTGCTGCGACGGCAGGTGTGCAGAAAAGCAGGCGAGGATGCGAAGCCCCGCCTTGCTTAAGGCCCCTGTTTGAAGCGGGGGTCACTCGTCGCTGCGAGGAGTGTCGTGTTGCATGCATGAAGGGGGACACGAGGACAGCCAGGCTTGACGTGACGGGCAGGGTGGCCATAACCCAATGGATGATGCGTGGATACGACACCGGGGAGGTGGTGAGATGTGTGCGTGCATTCGTGCGTCCGTGCGCGGTTGCGCCAAGTGTCAGTCTGTATGCGCAGTGTGCCTGTGTGAGCGTTTGCACGGGTGGTCACCTGCCGTGACTGCCCAGCAACTATCAAACCCCGACCCTCACTGCACGACGGACCACAAAAAGGGCGTGGGCAGTGGTTGAAATGTGTGTGCGATTTGCAGCCCGACAGCCAGTCACCCGCACTCAAGTCAACAGCCCACTTGTAGCTCGCGCGGCATCATGATGAATTGAAGGCCCCCGCGCCTGATGCGCAGGTCAAGCAGTGATAGATGGGATCACGGCCCCGGATCGCCATGAGAGGGGTTGATGCGCAGCGGCAGACGGCTGAGCCCATCGTGGCGTCCTGGTGGCGCGCGTGCCGCCACTTGCTGCGCGGGCGCTTGTGTGAACGTAGGCACCGTCGGTATCAATGAAGGGTTGTTCCCTGGCCCCGGCCTGGATACACATTGGCCCAAACACACACACCCGAATGGTCCGGGTCTGCACAAGCCCGTGTGGGCGCGCCTGTAGCGGCGGCCGTCACGCAATGATTGGGGCAGGCAGGTCCCTGCGCCGCTGCGGAGCGGGCGCGGGGCGCCACGGCGCCCGATGGCGCTGCAGCATTGGCTCGCACGGGGGCAAGACCAGGCAGCGTGCTTTGTCACCCGCCCGGATGCGTGCGGTACATGAGCAGCTGGCACACCCTCGCACGCTTGCCGGCCAATAACAAAGACGAACAAATACGAACAGGGTTTCCACACGTTTCCATGTGACGGCCCACGACTCCCACAGGCCCAAGTCGCGATCGCGAGCAACGCCAGATCCCAGATCATACGCTGACGTCACTCCCCGTCGCCGGCGCCCGCCACGTAGTCCGCCGTGCCGCCGACGACCGCGCCAGCCCCCTGCTCCTCTGCCGTCTCCCCGACCTTAGTTTTGTCGCTGCCGTCCCTCCGCTGCTGCTTCGACTTCTCGCCCTTCTTGTCGGCCTTGCCGCTGCTTTGAGTCGTTGCGTCGAGGCCCACGCCTCCGTTTGCCTCCTCCAAATCGCGGGCTGCGAAATCCTTTTCCTCCGCAGCGCGCACGATGCTGAATTGGAGGGGGCGAGGGAGGTTGCGTGCTGTTGCAGCGAGGCCCTTACTGCTCATTAGCTGGGTTCTTGCAGCAAGCAGCGCAACGGCACATGCGCCCGGCGCGGCCGCAGTGCGGCAGCGGGTTTGAAGCGCGCCCCGCGCGAGCCTCGCGGGGCACGCCGAGAGCACACCGAGCAGTAATGATTGGGGCCGGCAGTTTGACAGAGTGAGCTCTCACGTGATGTATGTGTTGATGGCGTGGTATGTGTCTGCCACAATGCTGTCCAGAGGGATGTCTGCGGATGCAGGGTCAGGGGGTCGAGGGGGTGGTGAAGATCTTCAGGGTGGCGGAAGGTTGGGGGATGCGATGATGTTTGGGCGGCACCGTCAGAGCGGCGTGTAGGCAGGGTAGGCATGGGGGGTTACTCTGGGTTCAGGTTCAGATTTGAAGAAGGGGCGTGGCAGGGTTTTGGGTGTCATACTGGGAAAGTGACCAAATGGGGATGAAATATTTGAACAAAGGTATTCAGGGCCCGGATCGAGGTCCAGGTAATCAGGGAGTGATAGCAGTGGCAAAAGTGGGCGAGGGAAGGGGCTGCCCATGGGATGTTGGGATTTAGGCTCCGGCTTGCAGACAGCTGAGGGACGTGAAGCGCATCGAGGCGAGGCCGGCGCCGACTGAGCCAGGCACTGGGGGTGGTAAGCCTGCAGATATAAGGCCGACAGGCAGCGCGTCCCAATGGCGGATGCTTCAAAGACAAGCAGCGTCGCCACCAGAACAGCATTTGCCGGCCGGCCTGGGCTGTCAAGGCGTATGTGGCACGCCCTTGCTCAACATCTGGGCTCCTTTGCCCAATGATCGCCAGGAGACTAGCAGCCGCAGGGTGCAGAGGTGGCGCCCGCCTGCCCAACGGCCCGGGTTCCCCACAAGCGCAGCATGCGAGCACTGGGCTGGCACTCGCACGCCTGCCGCGCCGCGCACCATTGAAGTCGCGCCCGAAGGGCTGCTCCACCTCCGCGGCCGCCTCCTCCACCCCTATGATGCCATAGCCGATGACGAGGCACAGGGGGATGGTGTACCACTGGTAGTAGATCACGTAAACCTGCGGCAGGGGTGATGATTTCATGGTAAGTATGGGTGTACTGTATGATTCATGCGTTAAGAAACAGTTGGTGGGTCACATTCAGCAGGAATTGTGGGGTGCGATTCAGACTGCCTGGCTGCCCGCAGTTTGGTGAGGAGCGCTGCGACTGCTTTGCTGCATGCCAAGCGTTCATCACAGGGTTTGGCAGTCGTGTGAGCCACTGCCTGGGGGGCCATGAGCATAGGGAGTCTCAAGCCTTGTGGCGACAGGGCCGGCAGGGAGCCGGGTAGCCGCACTAGGCACGCACGCCTTGCAGGGCGGGCGCTGGCACCGGCGGTACCCGTGGCCGCGGCGCTCACCCATGGAACGCAGGCCAGCCACAACGCCAGGAAGGTCCGCAGATGGGCGATGTACTGTTGGATTGACGCAGAGGAGGCAAAGGGCGGAGAGAGGCAATCAGAAGGAACGGCTTTGGCGTTGGCACTAGCTGACCAGCCTCGTCTATGCTGCCGTGGGAGGTGTGGTTTTTGCGGGGCTGAGTGCCGCTCTAGTTAGTGGATCCCAACGCGGGTTCAAACCAAGCAACCCTCTGCTGCCAAGCGCTAAGGGTGTGTAAGTGCGTGTGTTTGGCTCACCCACAATCAGAGTTGCATCGCATGCACGCTCATGTGTGGGTGCATGTCAGAGTGTGCGTGTGTGCAAATGCGTGTGCGGGCGCACGCACCCACGCGCATGCGCGCGTATGTATGTGCGCACGCCCGCTCACGCGTGGGTGCTTGCGTAAGCTGTAAGCTGTAGAAAATAAAACGCTCACCGCGAAGGGGATGGGTGTGCTGTAGACGTTGATGCACGCACAGAACTGTGTTGAGGTGGAGTTGTGTATGCATGGCGGCACTGCATTAACTGGCGTTGCGGCAGTACAGACACCTGGGCCCTCAAAGCCAAGAGGCCAGCTGCCTGCCACCGACCTGGTGCTTGAAGGGCGAACCCCCCACCCCCCTCAATCCCAGGGCTCCACCACACACAGTGGCAAAGAGGATCGTGACAACGCCCACCAAGTTCACACCCATTTTCTCGCCCACCTCCATGTACATCGTGTCGCACGATCGCATCCACTCGTTGCACTTGTTCACCACGTACTTCCGGTCCATGTCCAGGACCTTGTACATGCAGTACAGCACCTGGTGACACCGATGATGGTTGACGCCATATGATGACCGGACCAACAAAATGCAGACGAGGGCGATGCGCTTTCAGAGGGGCTTACGTGGGTCGCAAGGGGGGGTGCAGCATCCTTGAAAAGCGCCGGGTGCAAAAATTCACGCCCAACTTCACGCCTCCTCACCGGGTCCCTGTCAGCGTGGAGCACCTCGACCTCCTCTGGTGGCAGCAGGTCCAGGAGGTTCTGCTGGTTCCGCTCGTCGCGCAGGTGCTGCCGCCCCATCTGTTTGCAGTTGAGGTTGACCAAGCACGCAATGCGTACTGGTCAGACGGACAAATTTGAGCATTGTTCCTACTGATGCCTCATCCAGGGGCACCTGCAGTGCTGATTGCAGCAACAGTACCCCCGACCTTGGAGCCTTCCGAGCTACTGTGACTGCCAAGCCCGCACTGCCGGCGCGCATACACAAACGCACGCCCGCGCACACACACACACAACTGCGGGGCGCAATCACAAGCATTACACCTTCTTAAGCTATGCATGTGAGTGCTCACCTCCAGCGCGACCATTATCCAGTTGAGCCGCTCCAGCACCAGATCATACGCCACCTCCCTGCCCCCCACCGCAATGTAGCTCGACAGGTTGCCAGCAATCACGCGCGCCAGGTTCTTGCCCTGGCAGGGCACCGCCGAGTGCACAATCGGAGCAGATTGGGAGCGTGAGGCGGGGGGGGGGCGGGGGCTGCATGGCGGCATGCTTACGTACGTGGCTGGTACTGACCTTGCCACGCTTCACCAAGCCAAATCAGCCCTCGCTAGGCTCGGTTGCTCGTCGCAAGGGAAACCTTGCGGCGGTGGCGGTTGCTGCGGCAGCTGCTGCTGTGTGCGGCCTCACCAGGTGGCAGAAGTTTTTGAAGCGGTCGGTGCCCGTCTGCCACCGAGTGAACGCCGCGTTGTTCCTGCAAGGAGAGGTTTGCAGCAGGCGAGTGGCTGCAATACTAGGCTGCAACACTAGCTGCATGTAGGCAATTGGTACGGCAAAACACTAAGCCGAAAAGGCACTCATGGTCTAATTAGACGGCTTTTCTGGCAGCAATTGGGCAACCTGCTGCCTCTGCTGCTGCTGATGCTGCTGCTGCTACTGCCCTGCTGCTGCTACTGCCCTGCTGCTGCGACTTCCCTCCTGCTGCTGCTGCTGCTGCTGCTGCTGCTGCTGCTGCTGCTGCTGCTGCTGCTGCTGCTGCTGCTGCTGCTGCTGCTGCTACCCTGATGGTGCCGCTGTCTGCAAGCGTTTGTCCTTAGGGGCTCCAGTCAAAGTGTGGTCCCCACTCTGCCGACAGCTGCCGCTCGGCGCCGGCGTCGCCGGCGCTGCTGCAGCCACAGTCACAGCAAACAGCTGCAGTTTGCTTGCGTTCGATGCCCTGCCCCTCGCAATGCCGCTGCACACGCTGCTGCGGCATGCATGCAGCTGCCACCCTGAGGCGGTGAGCACAGCACGCTAAACGGCTCGAGCGCGCGAGCACTCGCCACACCTGAACGAGAGCAGCAGGAACAGCGCCACCCCTATGGTTGTTGTGACCGATGACAGCTGGCGCAATTTGTCATCCTGATTGAGAGGTGACATGGGGAGGGAGGTGTGGCAGTGGCGAGGCGGCTTCCCCGTGCCGGCGGTAGCCGGCGGGCGGCCCTTCAACCAATCAGCAGGTGGCGCGTTGACGGGCACAGCGGCGCAGCTTGCGCGAGCGTAGGAGGCGTGCGCCCAGCTGCCACTCGAACCCCTTCTTTCGCACCGCTGGCCCCGCCGGCGCGCGCACCATCACGCCGCCGACAATAAGGGTATTGAGTCCGCAGACGGCGCACGTGTAGACTCCATACACCAGCAGCGGCAGAAACGGCACTGCTCGCCCGCGCAGGCTGCACAGCGACACCTGCGCGCGGAGGGGCAGTTGGGTGGGCAACGTCGGCGCCGCAGTGCAGCATCGCTGCAGGCTCCGACACTCGGCGCCCATGGGCGCTGGCGCGCCGGTGAAGCGGAGCGGGGGGGAAAGCGGGGCCAGAAGGCTCGACTCCGCAAAAGCTGGGGTGTGCCGCACTGCCCCACCTTCCAGTACGAATTGCGGAAGCAGAGCCAGCCGGGCTTCTGCCTCTCTTCGAGCAGCAGAAGTGTGCCCTGCGGCGCGCATCGCATGAGCACGGGCGCTTGAGGCGGCGTGCATGTGAGCTGGCTGGGAGGAGAATGAGGGTGAGGCGGCGAGTTTGTTGGCGCCACGTGCGGGGTGCGGGGCTGGGGAGGCCTGCACCACACGCGTCTCTGGGGCTGTCGGTGTTTGTCGGGGGTGACCGCGGTGCGGCGGGTCTTGGTTGGGCAAGGGCCGCGGCGGCCTCTCAAGACGCAGCTGCAGGGCTGGCGCAACAGCCAAGCTGGGTGGACCCTGATGCAGCCGGGGCCCTGGCCAGCGACCACCAGGAGGCAGGTGCACCAGCAGACAGGCTAGTGCAACTCTACAACATGAGCTGCTGTATCTATGGCGAGCATTGCGCCACGCCCGAACAGCTGGCGGCTGCTGCTGCGGGCAGCTCAGTTCCTTGGGGGCTTCTGCCTTGCAGCGGCTCGGCGGGCATGGCGGCATCACTTGCCACGACGGTTGGCTGCGGTCGACGCGCATGCCGTTCCAACATGTTCGATGCACCCAAAGTTGACCCCTGCTTCTGGCCAGCGCTCTCGACAGCGGCCCCCGCCAACGCGCCCAGCCAAAGCACCAGCACTCTGTGCAGTGAGTGCAGCGGGAACGAGGACGCCGCCCGCACCTCTCCGCCCCCTTCGATTCGTGTGAGGTGCGCTAGTCTCCGATTAATGGTGACGCTCCTTTCCGTTTTGTATTGCTTCACCATGGCGCGGCGAAGGACTCACGAAGTGCCGGTGACCCGCTGCACGAGCGATCCACTGGCCCTACAGAGCCTGAGATTATGAGATAAGCAAGCGTTACTTGCTGTTGGAGCGATTACACCGGCCCGAGCATACAGACGGCCTACAGTCTTAGGTTCGCGCCAGGCTGAAACGCTGCAACAGGGAGATTCAAATGGCATTAATGCACTTCAAGCTCAGAGGTGGGTTGCGAAGGTCATTCGCCGAAAGAGGGCCGACACACCCGGTCACCGTCAGGGGCAGCCTCGTCCTTCGCGAATCGCTGGATGTAGGCTGGACACGCCCAGTAGTGCTGCTTGTAGGGCTCACCAAATATGACTTGCCAGATAGATTGCGTGTGAGCAGTGTGCATGGTGCAACGTGACAGGCATGTAGCCAATTCTGTATCATAAGCCAGGCTAGGTGACGACACAACTGAACAACATCACCGCTGGCAGCATATCTGCTGGCACCAGACAGGGAGGAGCGGCACGAAATTCCCCAGGGACCGGCACTTCTGCTTGTTGCGAGCGCGAGGCCGCAAGGCATCGGGTCCGATCGCCGGATGGTACTACCTGTATACAGCCACCCAGGCTGCCCACACGGAGCAGTTCACACTGCAATGCGTGGTATTGGCAGCAAGCTGGCCAGCTGCATTAAAGCCACCGGCAAGAGCTATTTGCTGTATGGTAAATGCCAAAGCTAGTCGGACAGGCGTGGGGGTTTCAGGGGCAGGCTGCCTTTCGGGGCGCCTGGTGCACTGTCGCGAGCAAGCGGGCCTCAGTGGCAGCGGGTTGCCCAGGGGGCGCGGGCTCTCAGAGATGACCGAGGAGGCCCAGAGTGTGCCTGTAGCAGTTTGCGACGAATGCGCGCATCCAGGAGCGGATGCACCATGTCAATCTTGGAGGAACCTCCTAGGTGTCATGCCCCCTCGCTGATACGGATCCATGACACACGCGTGTCTGAGCACGCGTGCACATGCACATACACACGCATGAGCGCGAGCGCACATGCCGAAAAACAGCCTGTCAGGTGCCGATGGCATCACCAAGGATTGATAACACTGCTGTATTACAATGCTCGCTAAAGCTCGATTTGGACACTTGTGCAGAGATGAATTGCACACGCCAACAAACTCGCCGGACCCACCCGACACACACATCACGCGCGGCTGCCGCCCTCAAGCAAACGCTGTAAATGGCCAGATGCAGCTGGAGCGTAGCCACCGCGTCCACCACACCGTCACGCCAAAAGCCTTCCAACGACTCTCTAGCACAACACGATGCTTCAAAACGCGCAAACTGCACATGAGCAAGACACTGTTGCGTCGCCTCACAGCCCGAGATCCGCACATTCCCGTCATCCCTGGCCCGTCGCCGCGTCGCACTCGGGGATGGGCCCCTTGTAGAACTGCAGCAGCGGCAGTTGCGCCTTCAGCAGCGACAACTCCTCTGTGGCGGCCAGCGGCTCAACACAACTCCCATCTTTGAGCGTCATGCCACAGGGGGCCGTCATCACAAGCCGCGTCAGCCGCGTGAGTGCTGACAGCCTTGGAAGGTCCCCTGAACGGTACACGGCGCGGTTGGCCGTGTCGAGCGACAGATCCTCAAGCCGCGAGAGGGCGGACGCCAGCTTCAGGGCGGCTTCCGTCTCGTCACCTGCCCCTAGGTGCAGCTTTCTCAACGCCCGAAACGGCTGACCCGCGACCCCCCGCGCAGCTGCCATGCCTGCAGGGTGCGGCTGCGGCGCTAACCCCTCCGGTGGCGCGCCGCAGCGCCACAGCTGCAGTGAGGTCAGGGCGCCTCCCAGCAGCTGGCCGTCCGCCAGGGCCCACCAGCCGGCGCTGTCCAGCTCCAGCTGATCCAAAGCCAGGTGTTCCAGCGGCGGCAGCGCCGCCACCACAGTCGCGGCCGCTCGCCTCTCCGCTGCACCCTCCGCGGCCGCCCCGGCCGCCGCCTCCGCGCCACTGCTGCGGCCGGCGCCGTCGGCAGGACTTGCGGTTTCAGGTCCCAGCCGACCGGCCGGTGACGTCACCACAGCAGCAGCTGCCGCCAGCTGTCTGGCCAGCCCCTGCCTTGAGAGATCTGAGAGATCAATCGAAACGCTCCTACCCAGCTCCAGCCGCCGCAGCCGTGCGAAGCCGAGCAGCCACGACCAGTGGACTTGGATGGCATTCACGCCGGCGCATCGGATCTGTAGATTCGTGAGAGATCCGGCTGCCGACGACTCTGCGAAGCTGTTGAGGGCGCGCCACGCCTGAGCAGGGTTTTGAGGCAGGGGTGGACCCGGGCAATCACGTGAAGGGGCAGCAGCAGGGTCCAAATCGTGGCAGCTTACCTAGACTCGCCTCAAAACACACCCTGCGGTGTCAACCGGAGTGCTGAGCCGAGGCGAGATGTTTTGCACGCATGCCGGCGATCGCCCTCGCGGCAAGCCGGCTCGGCAGTGAGCGCACCTGCAGCGCGTCTTCTGCGACGTCGCCAGTCCACAGGTCAACCGAGAGCGACTCGAGGCCGGAAATGCAGCCGATCTCGCTCAGGCCTGCCGGGCTCACGCCTGGTCCCCTAGTCGGGTCCGCCTCGCGCGCCACCACCTGGCGCAGCCTGGGCAGGCGGCTGAGCAGTGCCACGCCAGATATTGCGCCGTCGCGGGGCGCGTCCGGGCCGGCGCCAGTGCCGCCGAGCGCGGCGGGCATGAGGGCCAGACGCCGCAGCCGCGGGCCGCAGCCCGCGCACGCAAGCGCGGCCGCGGCGGCGCGCGCGACGGGCGCCGCACAGAGTGCCTCGGCGCCGTCCATGCTAGGTCTCCGGCACTCGGCGAGCCGACGCTGGAAGTAGACCGAGATGTCCTGGACCCATTCTATATCTAGAGACTCCAGCAGCGGCTTGGTCGACGCCAGGGTGGTGAACAGGCGGCCCAAGGAAGCTTCCGAGGGCGGCTTTGAAAAAACAAGCCACAGCTTGACCACCGCACGCTGCGCCGCAGGGCACACGCGCGCGAGGCCGGCGGCGGCGGCCGATCCGCCGCTCTCGAACAAGCGCGCATCGACGCACACGGCGTCAAACGCGCCGGCGAGCGCGTCGGCGAGCGGGCGGCAAGTCTCTCTCAGCGACACGCGAGACTGGGTGGGGAGCGCGCGGCCAATCATACAGAGGACGCTATGCGGCAGCGACTCCAGGGTGCAACCGTGGGGCTCTTCCCCGGGCGGCGCACCGCCTGCATCGACGCCCTGGTCCTGCAGGAAGGCGAGGCGACGGCTGATCACTTGCGTGCAAAACGGATGAATGCCGCCGCTCTTGTCCATGCAGGCGGCGAATCATGGGAAGCACGTGCGCCTGCAGGGAAGCGGCGAGCAAGCGCGTGTGTGCTCACAGAGCACTTCGCCCACCTGCAGTCGTGGCACAACCTGCGACATACTGACGCTTATGACGAGTGACACGACAGATCAAGAATAATGTGGGCAAGATTGGAGCAAGGTTCTCGCCGCTTTGTTGCTGATTTGCGATTTGCCATCGACGTGGTTGAAATGGAAGAAGTAGATGAACTCTACTCAACTTGAAATGCGCAACACGAAGTCCCTGTGTGCTTGCAATCAGGTACGGCATGCCACGTCTTCGCCAAGTCATCCGTCACCCCGTCACCCGCGGCGCCCGCCAAAAGTGCTGCGTCATACACAGGCTCTTGCTGCAGGGGTGGTTTAGCAAATGCAGACATAAAACGGATGCAGGATCTGGACCATCACAACATCGGTGTGCAAAGCTGCAGCTCCGAGGTGAATGCCAACCGGCATGCACCAGCAGAGGCGCGGCAAAGGCCACCCGGTTACTCCGCTGCATCAAGAGCCAATGTACCACGGAGTTGACGTACAGGCTTGCTGCCGCGCCAGCAGTCTAGGAATGGGGGGCTAACAGCCCAACACACATGCAACGGAAGCCGCCAAATCGAGGATGAATTGGAGACGCCTGATCGGCACAGCGTTGTTGTGCATCACGTTTGCTCAGCAGCCCACCGCACCGAGCTTTGTGCACCCCTTGCAAGGTGTCATCGGCAGGCTTGATAAAATCAGCAATAACCCTAACATAGCAACATTGCCTGCGGCACACACCAGTTTCAGATGCGCATGCGATGTGGGGGGTGCTGTGGGGGGGTGCGCGGGGGCGGGGCAGAGGCACAAGGACCGCCAGTTTGCACTTGCGTGAGCGCTCCAGACAAGTTCAAATACAAACGCCACAATCAGACACACGCACACATGCGCACATGAACACACACACACACACGCACACATACGCACACGCGCGCACGTGCGCACAGACACACGCTGACAACCCATTCTTTGACAAGCCCTTCCCGTTTTATACCACCGCAGCGCCGCGTAAGGATCATACGCACCGCAGAACCTTTCCCACAGTATACTGTATCAACTCATTTTGCAGGTTGCACCTAAGCACGACGCTGCGGCACAGCATGGTAACTCACACTGATGATCACTCTTAGGCGGCCGACAGCAGGAGGGCAACTCGCAACAATCTCCTTCCAAGACCACTGGCCATCCAATCTGAACAGTTCATGGGCCAAGGGGCAGTGGGTGAGCACGGTTGCGTGCTCACCCACACCATCACAGCGCTTCTATCATATTCAAACCCTGCAGTCCTGATTGTGCTCAATTCAATTCCGTGTTCACCACAAACTACCTATCTATGTCGATTTCCAGTTGCGTGAATCGTGATGAGGTATTATGATGTTATTGTAGAGTGTAACAGACTGCTACATGACGTGCAGCATGCATTTGTTGACATCATGGACAGTTCACGCTTGCACTGCAGCTGCTGGTCTGCAGCCAATCTGCCATTAACGTGAGACCGAGATTCGCTCTGTGTCTTCAAAACTGTGGGTATTGCAACAACAAATTTGACAATATGCGCGCGCGTACATACACACGCATGCGAGCACACATCAATTACAACCTACTAACAGCATGGCGGATGGTATCACCAAGCATTCTGATTATGTACATGTTGAAAACATTGCTGGCCAAAGCTCTATTTGAGCATTGATTGGAAAACATGCACACACCGACTCAGCGCAGACCTACCCCAATCACACATCACGCGCGATCGCCGGCGTCCGTCGATTGCTGTCAATGGTAAGGTGCAGGGAGAGCGTGGCAATGGCAACTGCCTCCACCACTCCGCCACGCTAGAAGGCTTCCCACGCCGATTTTCATGCAATACACCGCCTTTAGCCGCTCAACTCAGCATCGGCACGCAGCCGCTGCGTCGCCTCACGGCCAGTGGTTGCGAATTTCCGTCATGCCTGCGCCGCGGTCCCGCCGCCCCTGGGGACTGGCCCCGTGTAGGACTGCAGCAGCGGCAGTTGCGCCCTCAGCAGCGACAACTCGTCCGTGGCTGCGGGGGGCCCGTGAATGTCTGGCTCAACACAACGCCCGTCTCTAAGCGTCGTGCGATACGGGGGTGCCATCACAAGCCGCGTCAGCCGAGTGAGGGCCGACAGCCTTTGGAGGTCGTTCGAAACGAACGCGGCGTCGCCAGCGGTGTGGAGTGACAGATCCTCGAGGCGTGGGAGGGCAGACACCAGCTTCAAGGCAGCTTCCGTCTCGTCGCCTGTCCCCAGGTCCAGCTTCATCAGGGCGGGGAACGGCAGCCCCGCAGGGTCCCGCGCAGCCGCCGGGCCTGGAGGGTACGATTGTGGCACACACCCCACCGGGGGCGCACCGCAGCGCCACAGGTGCAGGGAGGTCAGAGTGCGTCCGAGCAGCTGGCTGTCCGCCAGGGCGCGCCAGCTGGCGCAGTCCAGCTCCGCCTGGTCCAAAGCAAGGTGTTCCAGCGGCGGCAGCGCCGCCGCCGCCTTAGTTGTGGCCGCTCGCCCCTCCGCCGCCCCGTCCGCAGCCGCCAAGGCCGCCACCTCTGCGCCGCTGCTGCGGAACGCCCGATCAGCAAGACCTGGGGTTCTAGGTCCCAGCCGGCTGCCCGATGACGTCACCGCTGCAGCAGCCACCGCCAGCTCTTCGCCCAGCCCCTGCCTTGTGAGCTCTGCCAGGTCAATCGAGGCGCCCCTGCCCAGCTCAAGCCGCCGCAGCCGTGGGAAGCCCAGCAGCCACGACCAGTGGACTTGGATCGCGTTCATGCCGGCGCATCGGATCTGAAGATCTGTGAGAGACCTGGCTGCCGCTGATGACGCGAAGCTATTGACGCCCTGCCATGCCTGTGCAGGGTGTTGAGCGAGGGGTGAACCCCTGGGGTCAGGTGGCCGGGCTGCAGCAGGGTCAGTCGATGCCGGGGCTTGTGTTGCCTCGCCTCAGAACACGCCCTGGCGCAACCAAGGTGCCAAGCCGAGGCGAACATAGTGCGAGCGTGCTGACAAGCGCTTCGCCCAGCCAGATTGACAGCGACCACACCTGCAGCGCGCATTGCGAGTCATCGCCGGTCCACAGGTCAACCGTGAGCGACTCGAGGCCGGAAATGCAGCCGAGCTCGCTCAGGCCTGCCGGGCTCACGCCTGGTCCGGCAGTCGGGTCAAAAAACTCGCGCGCCACCACCTGGCGCAGGCCGGCCAGGCGCCTGAGCGGCGCGACGCCGTCCGCCGCGCTAGCCCCGCGCTCGTCCGGGCCGCCGCAAGCGCCGCCGAGCGCGGCGGGCGGCAGGGCCAGGCGCCGTAGGCGAAAACCGCGCGGGCGAGCGCGGCCGCGGCGACGCGCCCGGCCGGCGCCGCGAAGGTCGCCTTGGCGCTGGCCATGCCTGGTAGCAGGCGCGCGGCGAGCCGATGCTGGTAACTTGGCAGGTTGCGCTGTTGCCATTCTATATCCAGAAACTCCAGGCACGGCTTGGTCGACGCCAGGGTGGTGAAGAGAAGGTCCATGGAAGCTTCTGAGGGCGGTACTGAGTCACCTGTGTAATCAAGCCAGAGCTTGACCACCGCCAGCCGCGCAGCAGGGAATGCGCGCGCGAGGCTGGCGGCGGCGGCCGCGCCGCCGCTCTCGAACGCGTGCACGCGGACGCAAACGGCGTCGAACGCGCCGGCGAGCGCCGCGGCGAGTGCGCGGCATGTCTCGCGCAGCGCCACGCGCCGCTCGATGGCGAGCTTGCGGGCGGTGGCACAGAGGACGCTATGCGGCAGGGCCTCGAGCGGGCTCGAGCACTGCTCTTCCGCAGGCGGCGCATGGCCCCAGTCGACGCCCTGGTAATGCAGAGGGCCAAGAATTCGGCTGACCAATCGCGTGCGTGATGGCTGAGGGGCGCCGCTCGTGTCCATGCAGCAGGCAAACTATGAAGCACATGCGCCTGCAGGAAGCGGCGCGCGAGCGTGCGTGTTCTTGTGGAGCACTCCGCTCACCTGCGGTTGTAGCAAATCTTTGGACATCTTGACTTTGTTGACAATTGGCACCACGGGGCGAGGTCGGAAGGGGCGAGAACGGTGAGACACGAGCTTGCCCGCTTTATTCTGCTGACGGTGCGATCTGCCCTGGATGTGCTTGCGTTGTACAGGTGCGTGCATTGCAAATGAATGAGATCGTATTTTTTGAGCTTTCGATGTGCCTGTGACCCGGTGCGGCACGATGTGTCGACCAAGGCAAACATGAGCTGAAGGGCCGTTCCCTCTGACACCAGCTCGAGCTGTTGCCACCGTCGACACAGGTGCCGCATTATGCACGTGCCTGTTGCTGCAGGGGTGTTTTGCCATGTTGGTTGTGCGCTTCCAAGAATATCAGCATCCTGAATCAACGCAAAATCATGTGTGCAAAGGTCCGTGGTGGCTGCCACCTCGTGTACTCACATACACCGCCACAGGCGGTGGTTGGCCCAAGGCAACCAGATGACCCATCTGCAGCATGAGCCCCCGTACCATGGGTTGACAGACAGGCTTGTTGCCGGAGCCAGAAGCCCTCATGAAGGGGCCCTACACACACACGCAACAGCAACTGCCGCATCCAGGATGTTGACGTTTCAGCGGCTCATTGGTGTGTGTCAAGTTTAATCAGCAGCCCGAGCGTGGTGCATTCCTTACAAAGTACATTCAACAGACTTGATGACACAGACACCGATTTGCAACACAGCAAGTTGTCAGCCGCGTACAACACTTGCGAATGTGCCTGCGCCCCAACTGCAGGGGTGCTGCAAGAGGGGGGAGGCTCTACAAGGGCCGGTCTGCCCTCGCCTGCCCGAGCGCTCCGCACAAGTCCCACTCACACGCGCCAACAAACAACATCACGCGCGGATGCGCGCGCGTGCACACACACACACACACACACGCACGCACGCACGCACACGCACACACACACACACACACACACACACACACACACGCACGCACGCAGATACGCACGCACGCAC
>NW_014013050.1:0-7886 GCF_000611645.1 Monoraphidium neglectum | reverse complement strand
ACGCACGCACGCAGATACGCACGCACGCACTCACACCCCCGCCCGCGCCTCTCCCCGCCAACCACCCCTCTGATTGTGTACCATCGCAGCGCCGTACAAGTTCCATACACACCACTTAAACCCATGCCACAGCCGAGCAATTAAAAATGGTCATTTTGCAGGTTCCCGCTCAGCGCAACGCTGCAACTTGGCGTGGTGTCGATGGCATCCAGGCAGCTATCAGGGAGGGTATCTGTAGCCCGCAAAACAACATTTTCTTGGACCACAGGCCAGCCGAACAAGAGAATTACATAGGCCACGGGCAAGCGGGTGGGCACTCGCCATGCCCACCAACGCTAGCGGCAGCAGGAGCACAGCAGTCCTGCACAATCTATCGAGCACTCGATACAGTTGCATGTCCACCAAAAGTTGTGATTTTTTATACATATGAAAATTCAAGTGAACCCTGAGGTATCATAGTGGAGTATGTGCACAGGTGTGCAGCATGCAGAGATTGACCAGGACGATTTATGGCCACCTTCGCCTGGGTCTGAAGCCAGAAGTTTGTCAAGGACACACGACCGAGATTTGCTCATTGCAAGCAACCTATGGAGGATATCATTTTTTCAATTTGATATCACCGGTATCTTTGCATCACCGTGGTATGAGCTTCACAGTCTGTTGTTGAAATCTGCGATCTGTGGCTCAAACCTTCCCCCGTAGAAAGAGAAGGCACATCTTATGATACATGATGGAATGTGTAATATGAACGGCTGGCATGGGACCTGCTAGTGTAGATCTGGGGGGCAAGGCGGGCTCGCTGCCCCCTGCATCGCAGCCAGACGAGTATGGCTTGCTGTTCAAAGTGCAGGCCCTGCCTTGTCCAAAGGATGGTGGCATGCGCCGGCGCGGAGCGCCGTATCGGCGTTTTGCCACATGCGCGTTGACTCCGGGCGGCGGGTCGCTGGCGCTAGCTACCGGGGACGGCCGCGTATTTGTGCTGCAGCTCGAGCCCCACCGGCGGCGCTTCACGCAGCTCGAACCCCTCGCTGGCCCCGGCGCGGCGGCCGCGTGGATGGCGCGCGACCGGCGCCTGCTGTTTGTCGCGCAACATACCGGCGGCGTCCGCTGCTATGACCTCGCCAGCCGCGCGTGCGCGACGCTCGCTGGCAACCGCGCGCGCGTGCGGTCGCTGACCGTGCGGTGCGGCGGGGAGCAGCTCGCGGCCGCGTCGGCGGACGGCATCGTTCTGTGGGACCTCCGGACGCTGCAGCGGCGGCGCCTGCTCAGCGCGGCGCCATACGGCACGCTGCAGGTGCGCCCGCGCCTTGGCCGACAATAACAGCGCGAGTGGTGCCCGCTTGGGGGAGACAGTGCTGTCCGTAAACATCGCTCGCAGTGGTTCGGGGCTGCTGCTGCAGCTGCAAGCGCGTTGAGGTCTGTCCAGGCGACCAGCACCCCGATGGCCGCGTCCTTGCTCCTGCATGTCACCAAGCGGCTGCTCACGCCGTGGCGCCCGCAGGCGTCCTACTCTCCAGATGAACAGACGCTGGTGGTTGCCGCAGCCGACGGAACGTTCACCCTTTGGTCAGCCAAGTCGCTGCGGCCGCTCGGCAGCTTCTCCCTGCCGCGGCGCTTGGAGGGCGGCGGCGGCGCCGACGCAACCCGTGCCGGCGCCCACAACAGCAACGGCTGCGACGGAGCAGCGGGGGTGTACCCCAGCTGCTTCTGCGTCACGCAAGACAGCAGAACCGTCGTGGTGGGGACGACGGCGCCCGCCCTGCTGCTCGTGTATGACGCGGCCACCCAGCGCCTGCGCCACGGCGTCGCGCTCCCTCTTGCGCGGCGCGGCATCGCCGCGCTGCACACGCTGCCGGACGCACGGACGGCGGTCGTGCTGTGCTCGGACGGCGGCGTGTGCGTCGTGGATGTCGAGGCGGGCCGGCTGGAGGGCGATGTGAGCCTCGGGCCGTCCGACAAAGCCCGCAGCGGCGGCGCGCGGGCAAGCAGCACTGGCGGCGGCGGCGGCAGCGGCGGCGGCGGCGGCTCGGGAGCGTCGGTGAGGGCCGAGGCCATCTGTGTGGATGAGCGTGGAAACACCCTGGTTGTGCTGACTGACGATGGCGCTGCGCGTGTGTATGACCTGGCGGTGGCTCGCGCATCCATGGCGGCGGCCCGCCGCCGCACCCGCACCTGCGTCAGCAGCGGTGGCAGCGTGCAGCAGCAAGAAGGGGCGGCCGACTCAATGAGGGGAGGGTCGGAGCAGCAGCAGCAGCAGCAGCAGCAGCAGGCGCGCCTCGTCAGCGCGGGCGAGCTGGCGGCGCTGCCGCCGGAGCTTCTGGAGGGAAGCTTCCCAGTGCCTGTGCAGCTTGGGGCGGCGGCCGCGGCGGTCGCCAAGGCAGCGGCGCGTGACAGCAGCGGGGGCGGGGGCGGCGGCAGCAGCGGCGGCGGCGGCGGTGCTGGCACGCTGCACACATATGCGGGCCCTGTGCTGACCGAAATTGGGAACACTAAGACCCTAGACGCGAATGCAAGCGACGGCCGCAAGCGCGGCGGCCCCCACGGCAGCAGCAGCAGCAGCCATGGCGGTGCACTGGAGGCCGGCGCGGCGACGGCGGCAGCGGCGGCGGCAGCGGCGGTTGCGCTGCGAGCACGGCCGCTCGCACCGAACGTGGCGGCGGTCAGCAGGCGGCGGCTCGAAGAGATGCTGGTGACGTTTGGGGAGTTTCCTTCGCGCTACCGCCTTTTGATCTGGTGGGCACGCATTGGATGAGCTCGTGCGCACAGCTGATGCCGATGATCTGCCTTGCACACTCCCACGGCTCCGCTGCCACTGCCGTCGCCAACCATCGCCGCCTGCCGGCCTGCGCCCTGATCAAATTCCACCCTTAATGCTCCCAGATTGGAAGTGACATATGCATGCATGCTCTCCGCAATCAATTCCAGGGAGCACTTGCTGCAGCTGCCTCGCAACACCTCGGCGTTTAGAGCCCTGGAAGACCGAGGCACTCACCCGGCCTTTGCGGATCTCGCCAAGCGCCTCGAGCAGCGCCGGCGGCGCGCATCCCCGCAGGGTGCTGGGGCGGCGCCCGGCGCGGCGGGCGGCTGCGGGCCGGCGCTGGCGCGGCGGCTGCAGAGGACGCTGTCGCAGCTGGCGCACTGGTGCCCCCTGTTCGGTGAGGGGATGGATGGGGAGCGCTACGGCGGCTCGCCGGCTGGCGGGGGCTGGTGCGCAGCTGCGGCAGGGGCAGCAGCAGGCGGGGCGGCGCCAGGGGTACGGTATCAGCAGCGGCAGGAGCAGGACGTGGGGGAGCAGCAGGGAGAGGAGCAGCAACGGTAGCAGCAGGGAGGCCAGCAGCAGACACAGCAGCGGCGCCAGGAGCAGGAGGAATCCCCGTCGACACCTAATCACCCTCATCCCTGTGAGAAGCTCGTCTCACCTTCCAACGCGTGTTGCCGCGCACGTGTGGCGTTCCTCGCAGCCGAGTCCGAGGTGACGCCGCGCGTGGCGTTCCCTTTCGTGCAGCTATTTGATGCAAACGCGCACGGCGCGTTTGAGGCGGTCGCGACTGTGCTCCTTTACTGGGCCAGCGGCTGGTTCGAGTCGTTTCCTTCGCCGCCTGTCAACCTGCTGCGGCGCTGCATGGTGCGCACGCCTGCTCTTATCTTATGTTATCTCTCAGCAAACTCTTGTGCGGGTCCTGTCATGATGGCATGAGTCTTGATGACGTCAGCAGCAGACGTCAGCAAGCCCGCCCTGCTGACGGCCCAAGTGCCCCGGCAAGCGCTGCGGCGCATGGCGTCGGCTGCCGCCGCCTCGCATCGCCCAGAAACCTCAATCTGGCTCCGCCGCCCCCTCCCCCAACCCCCAACCCCAGCTGCTGCTGCGCCACCATGACCCAGATTTGGGCGCCCACCTCATGCGCCCAGACCTGCAGGTGGGGCGACTGCGCTGCTCATCCACAACCTTGGTCGACACATGACTTGCTATTGGTTGCCCCGCTGGCCGCCATCAGAGATTGACTCAGCCTGTGCCTTGGCAATCGTCCAAGGCGCTCGAGCGACAAGGCGCCCGTGTCTCCCATGGCAAAGCGCTCCCTTTTTTTCCCGCCGGCTTCGTGGTGGTCTCGTACCCTCCGCTACGCGCGCCTGCGCCGCAGGTGGCCGTGCTGCGCCTGCTGTGGCACCAGCTGTCGGGGCTGCTGTCAGACCTGTTTGTGGACAGAAAGGACTGGCTGGCGGCCTGGGACCACTGCCTGGCATGGTGGGTGAGGGGGGCGCAGGCTGGTTTGGCTCGTTTGGCTCGTTTGCTCAGCCTGCTATGCTGCCGCTACTGCTTCTCAAGCACTCGAGCACGGACGTCCCGACTGTTTTTCCCCGTGTGCACGCGCGAGGCTCGCCGCAAGTGTGGGGCGTTGTGCAGCGGGGGATACTGTAGCCCGATCGGGCGATGAGCGGGGGGACGCGCTCGCGGTCGATTGTCCTTGCCATGTGGCGAGGGCAGCTGGAAGGAGGGCGGCTTGACTGCCGGCACCTTGCCCAATCCTGTCATCAGGGGACCCCAGTTCATGTACCATTTGCTGGCGGCCTACCTGATACATTTCAGGTCAGGATGCGTCATACAGCACGTCGTCAGTGTGCGTGTTTGGAAACGCACATGTGTGCGTGCATTTGTGCTTATGTGTCGTCGTACGGGTGCTTGTGAGCGCGCGTGCTGGCGTGCGTGTGTGTGTTTGTATGCGGGACTGGTGGAAAATGCTGGTGAGGGCTGGTGCTGCATTGCGTTGACAGCTCCCGGTTGACCAGCCTTGCGGCGCCGTAGCCTGCCTGCAAGCTACCCTGCTGGGCAAGAAACCCGTGTCACCCTCCACCTGTGAGAGCTGGTGTCCGGCCCCCGCTCGGCCCCGCCGGCACCCGCAACCCCTGCCACCCTGCGACCCCGACCCGCCTGGCACCCCGCCAAGTGATGCTAATTCGCGGTGTCATCACCGGTACTGCTCAGGTCCCTGGTGACGGCGGCTGATGACGAGGTGGCGCTGGAGCGGTTCTTCTCAAACCCCAAAGCCGTGGACATCCACAAGGTGTGGTTTGACCAAGAAGTTTGACCAAAACCCATGATCTGGGTGTGCGACGTCGTGCTTTCGGTCAATCACGGCTTTGAATGGGGCATGACCGACTAGGATCGGTGCGTCTGCTGCCTTGGAAATGGGCCCCTTTGCTCCTGCGGCCACCCAGACCGACAGGGCTGCCCAAAGGCTGGCGATTGAACTTCCCACGCATCCTCTCCCACCGCACCGCTCTGCCCCGCAGCTGCTGCGCCGTGCGCTGCGGCTGCAGCAGGCGACGCACGAGCACATCCAGGTGGCGCCGCCCGGCGCGCGCGCGCTGCCGCAGGGGGTGCCGGCTTACCCCGAGTTCACAGGTGAAAGGCACGACGGTTGAGGCTCATCCTCTGACCGCTTTGATTCCTTGCACGCGGATTCTCCAATGCTCGCATCGCGCCTCTGCAGCTGCTGTATTGCTCGCGCGCTCTGCCATGCGCTTCAACACCCCTCGGCCATCTCATCTGCTTGGGCGCGCAAGGCCTTACAATTTTTACTGCACCGTCATTACATCTCACCTAAAAAGCGCGATTTTGCACTCCCTCGCCCGTGCCCGTCACCACCTTTTGCCATTGGCGCCACAGAGTACCCGGTCACGTCCGTGCAGCTGCAGGCGGCGGAGCGCCGGCGCATCCAGGAGGCGGAGGCTGCATTAGTCAGGCGCAGGGAGGTGGGTGCATAGGCCTGGCGGGCAGGCGCGCCATCCGAGGTGACCCCGGGGTGTGCCGCTTCGCTCTGTCCAGGCCCGGTGCGGGGTTCGGAGTTTAGGGGGGTTAGGGTTCACCCCTAGAGCCGCTTGCCCAAATAGCTTCAGGCTGGGTCAATCAGAAGACACCAGCTGGGGCACTCGGAATGGAATGTTGGGTCGTGCGAATTTTAAGGGGCTGGGCAAAGCCGCACAAGCAGCAGCGTGCCCCTCCAATGCCACGCTTCGTGTGTGCGACCTACAGGGCAGGGCGTGGCCGCTCGGTCGCTCGGGGACCCCGTTTGAGTGCGCGCCCGCGCTGCTGCCCGCTGCGCGCAGGTTGTGATGCAGCTGGAGCAGCGCACCAAGCAGGTGGCCTTCGAGGCCGAGGCGCTGACTGTGCAGGTGCGCGGCGGGCTCTGCAGACTTGCAGACTGGTACCCATTGCATGCACCGCAGAAAAGCGGGCGCATGCAAGGGGTTTAACCTTTCATAATGAAGCAAAACAATCAGCAGCGGACGCGGCGCGCAGAAAACCTCACATACGCGTGTTCGTACACACATGGCTGATCACCCGTCCCCCTTCGCACCTCCGCTCGCGCCGCGCAACGGGGGACGAGCAGAGGCAGCAGCTCTCGGCCCTCGAGGCGCAGCGGCGCGCGGCGGCGCGCGCTGCAGAAGACGCCTTGGCGGGCGAGCTGGCGCGGCTGGACGACAGGGCGAAGGAGCAGAAGCTGCTGCAGGTGGAAGCTGCCGAGCGCGCTTACGAGGTGGGGCGCCCGCGGCGGCGAGAATTGATAGACGGGAAAGGGCCGCGTGTCCGCGTTGAGGCAGCTTTGGGATGAGGAAGGACTCTGTGGGGTTTTGGAGGGTTCGTCGATGTATGGGTTTGGGTGCGGTGCGGGCGCGGAGCCATGAGCGCGAGGGGGTGTAACCATGGGTGCGGGTGCGGGAGAGGCCGCTCGCGGCATATGGGGCGCATGTGTGATGTCTGTATGAGCAGGATTCGGCAGCCGCAGGCCTGGAAGCGGCCGGCCGACACGGGGCGCAATGGCTGACCACCCCACTTCATACAAACGCGACGACCCGCCCCGCCCTGGCGGCGGGCCGGCGCGCCTCGATTTGCCGCATGACTTTCATTTGTCCACTCGCCTGACTATCCGTTGCACCCCCACGCGTGCCGGCAATATGCAACAGGCGAGCCTGACGGGCATGCGCGACCAATGGCGGTCCGAGCTGGCGGCGCTGCGGGACGACCTCGCCCACAGGCGGCGCCTCGCCGCGCACGCGCTCAAGTCGCGGCAGGAGGAAGAGGACCTGAAGGTGATCTGACGATGGAGACCTGAGTCCAGATCTGTGTGATCTGAACCCGGGGCCCGGTGGATCTCTGATTTGGCGGTGGACCGCCCTGATTGCGGCCGCCTGCGGTGCCAGCTGAGCTGGCTGCCTGCCACCCGAGGGGGCGGAGAAAGTCAACGCGTGCAGATGACATAATTTGCAGCACAATTGCAATGTGAAAACCGCAGGCTTGCACGGTGCAGATTTAATTAGATTAAAATATCAAGTATTGCACATAGCAAATCACAGTTTTTCCAAATTTGCACATTGCAGTTCCAAAGTTTGAACCCCCTAAACGCCGTGCAGGTGTTGGAGTTCCAGGCGCAGCAGCGGCTGTGGGCCCTGGAGCAAGACCTTGTCCAGTCAGCGGCCGCCAGCGGCCTCCAGGACCAGGCGGCGGCCCAGCAGGCGGCGGCAGAGGCGGGGGCGCGGCGCAAGATGGCGGGTGCGCGCGCGGCGCCGGGTACGCCTGCACGGGGCGGGGCACAGCCCCGCGTCTGGTGTCGCAGCAGGACGTGCGTGCCTGTTTGATGTAAACCGCCTGCTATGGGCCACAAACTTTTTGCAGTTGCAATGCATTGTGGAGGCTAATCTTTTGCAAGTGTTTGGTATTGTTGTGTGTATGCTGTGTATGCTTCAGTCCGTGCCCAAGCGATCGCGCTGCTTGATCAGTTGATGATGATCCTAGCTGTCATGATGTGCGTTTGAACTCTTTCGAACGCAGAGTGGGAAGCCGAGGACGAGGCCCGCCGCCTCGCGCGCCGCCACGAGGCCGCCCGCGC
>NW_014013051.1:3532-24276 GCF_000611645.1 Monoraphidium neglectum | reverse complement strand
TCTATCTATCCATCCGCGGCCAGGGGAACAGCCGGCGATCGCCCGCCGAGCCCGATGTCAACCAGGCAGATGCTGGCCCTGAGAAGCCCCCTGTGAGCCGAGCAGGCGAGGCTCCGGCCAACCCCAAGGAGCAGCGTGAGAGTGAGCAGGGAGGAGCGCCAACGCACACAACCGTGACCTCTGTTGACCCACGCACCAGCAGCACGAGCATCAGCAGAGCCGGCAGCCAACCCAGCACCGCCAGCGGCCGTGCCAGCGACGACGGCGATATGTTTGTCAGCATCGCCCTGCAGCAGCAGCCGAGCGCCCCCGCGGTCGGCTGCCGGAAGGCACCCGCATCTCTCTGGGGGTCTGCCCGGGCCCTTTCCACCGACGCTGCCGAGGCGCAAGCGTGCCGCTCCCACAGCAAGCGCCTCCACCCTGTGGCGCCCCGCGATCTGTTCAGCCAGGCGGTGCGCGACGTCCAAGCGTCGGCCGCGGGCAAGAGCGGCGGCAGCCGCAGCAGTCGTGACAGCGAGGGCGACGACCTGCGGCGCACGTCGGGCGGCGACGCCAGCACAGCAGCCGCGCCACGCACCCGCTCCCCGGCTGCTGTGGCCAAGGCGGCGCGGCCGCTGCAAACAGTCAGCCAGCGCAAGAGCAAGCAGCAGCAGCAGCAGCAGCAGCAGCAGCAGCAGCAGCAGCAGCAGCAGCAGCAGCAGCAGCAGCAGCAGCAGCAGCAGCAGCAGCAGCAGCACCAGCAGCACCGCATTCAGCAGCGCACCACCCCGAGGGCGCCGGCTGCCAGTACCGCTGACCGCGAGTGGGAGTCGATCCAGATCAAGATCCCCGACTGGGCCGACGAGGTGGGCAATGCTATTGCCAACGGCTGGGTGCCGCGGCTGCCAGAGCATCTGCAGGCACAGGCGCCCCAGCACACAGTGCAGCAGCGGTGGGAGCGCCGCTCCAGGGGCGGCTATGGCGGGCGCAGCCAGCGGGCCGGCACGGCGGGCTGCGGGCCCAGGAGGGGCGGCAGTGGCTGGGGGCGCGACGAGGACTGCGGCGGCACCTACAGTGCCCTGGGGGCCTGGTTGGCCCCCAGCGACTGGGAGTGAATAGGACTGCCAACCCCAGGATTGAGCAGGAAAGCAGGGGCTTGCCTGTTGACAGCGGGATCTGTGGCTTTGACTATCACTCCCACCATTGCACAAAGGTTCATCGTTGCTTGAAGCACCAGAGGCCTGTTTCAGCGACGACATGCGCACAGTTGGTCATTTTGCGCTTGGAACAGCAGGGCTGTCTGCACCTTACTTTACACCACCTGAATTCTCTTAGCCCAGCGCTTTGCGAATCCACACTGGTCATTCACTGACGGGATCGTACTTTGTGGTACAGCAAGGGGGCCCTGACTGTTCAAATGATGGGGGAGCAGGGTAAATCTGGGGCATGAGGCGGGCCTGCTGTGTAATTACAACCATAAGAAGGTGATACTCGCGTTTTTTGGGCGGTCCCGCTGCGTGACTGGTGGCCATCTGCTGATTTGCTCCAACCCCAGTTGCGAAATCAGAGGCATAACAAGCAGAGCCAGAGCAACATGCAGCGCCACGCGGCAAGCGCGCACCCTCGCACGCGTGGCGCAAGAAAGGAACACCGCGCCGACAGCCAACTAACACAGCCGCCGCGGGCCCGCTTGCACTCCCGAGTCAGCTGATGTCATCACTCGGTCTTCCAGTCGGCGCCCTCCGCGTACTCCCCCACGTCAGAGCGGAACCTCTCGTACGGGTCGGGGCCGTCCCGCTTGGCCACGACCACGCCCGATGCTCCGCCCATGGCGCCCTCGCCGCCGGGGACAGGCAGCGCCGTCGGGAATGGCAGCCCCGCGGCGGCGCGCTGCGCCCAGTGCCAGCGGAACGCGTCGCGGATGAATAGGAAGCCGCCCGCGGGGCCGGGCACCTGGCCGCGAACGTACAGCAGGTTGCGCTGGGGGTCCACCTGGCGGAGGGGTTTGGGGGTGTGGGCAGCAGAGAGTGGGCGGTCAGGGGGCGGGCCGTGGGAGCGCCGATGAAGAGGCCAACGCCGCCGGAAGCCGCGCGGGCCGGCCAGTCTAAGGATGGGCACAGCCACAAATGGCCCACGCCCCAACCCAGCAGCCCTGCTGCCGGAGCGGCCCCCTCTGTCCTTGTTCAAGCGGGCCGCGGCACTGTCCATCTCTGCGGAAGCGCACCTTGTAGAGCCAAACGTTGCGCACCACCTTGGTCTCCGCGCCCATGTGCCCCGGCATCTTCTTGCCCTTCCACACCTTGCCGGGGTCTGCGCGCCCGCCGCCGATCGCGCCCGGCCGCCTGTGGCTTTTGGTGTTGCCGTGGCTCGCGCCCTGCCCCTTGAAGCCCCAGCGCTTCATCACGCCGGCAAAGCCCTTGCCCTTGGTGGTCCCTGTGACGTCCAGGTACTGGCCCGCGGCAAAGTGGGCGGCCGTTATGGGCGTGCCGGCGGGCAGGACGGCGTCTTCAGAGACGGGGCACTCCCAGAGCTTGCGCGCGAGGGGAATGCCTGCGTTTGTGGGCGGCGGGTGTGTTGTGGGAGGGTCATGATGTGTGTGTGTGTGTGTGTGTGTGTGTGTGTGGAGCCGAGACAATGCATCCTGTTAAGCACCCTTTCTGAGCAGCCCTGGGGCTAGCGCATCATGGGAACCCTGGTGATCTGGGCAAGGCCGCCGCTTGCGCAGCACATGTCACCGACTGCCTTGCAGGAGATGCTGCAACGCCCACCTCCGCATGCGCACGGGTGCGCGCGCGCACACACACACAGACACACGCTCTCTCTCTCTCTCTCTTTCCTTCTCGCGCCCTCTCTCTTCCGCCCCTTTACAGTGCCCTGCACACTGCCCCTGAACCGCCGTCCCTGCCCTCCAAACCCACCACCTGCCCCAACCCCAGCCCTCACCGGCTGCCTTGAACTCAGCCATCTGCCGCGGGTGCAGCTGCTTCTCCTTCTTCGCGCCGCACGCCAGCACCAGCGACGTCACGCCGTCCGCGTCCGCCGTCTTGTGCCGCATGACTTTGCAGTCGTCGATCCAGAGAACCGTCAGCGGCACGCGCGCGCCGTACTCGTCCCACTCCTGGGTCATGCCCGCCTTGATCGCGATCGCGCCGGCGCGGCGCGACGAGAACTGCAGCTCGCGCGGCGCGAGCTGCGGCGGCTCCGCGCGCGGCGGGCGCGCGGCTTTGGCGACGGCCAGCGCGGCAGAGAGCTCGTCGGGGAGGGAGTGGCGGACGCGCTTGGCGGCGCCGCGGTAGGCGCGCCACTGCTGCTGCTGCTGATAGGAGGTGTGGGGGGCTCGCTGCCCCCACTGCTGTTGCTGCTGCTGCTGCTGCGTCATGTTGCCGAGCAGCCGCTGGCGGGCGGCGCCATGCACAAGAAGCGACTGTTGCTGCAACTGCTGCTGCTGCGCGGGCCACAGCGCGCTGGCGCTGCTGCCGGCGGTTGCGGTGGGTGCCATGTCATGCCACCGGAAGTTTTGATTGTGGTCGGCAGACCCACGCGCGGGATCGTCGCCGCTACCGCCACTGCTGCTGCTGCTGCTGCTGCTGGGATCCCTGCTGCTTTCGCTGGCACCGCTGCCGCTACGGCAGCGGCTGTGGCCGCCGTCAGTGCAGCAAGACAAATGGCTGCTGCTTCTGCCTCCGCCACTGCGACTGCCACTGCTGCGGCTGCCGCCGCGGCTGCTGCTTCTGCTGCTGCAGCTGGCATTGCTACTACTAGTATCGTCAGTCACCGCTGACAATGCTGCTGTGCCGTAGCCGCAATTCCCGCCCCCGCCGCTGCCAAGGCTGAGCGGCGCCTGCAGCACGCCCCGCAGAGCAGCAGCCAACGCACAGATCTGCTGCCCAGCGCCTAGAGAAGCCGACGCTGTGAGGCGGGCGCCCAGCAGCGGTTGCATGGCACAGTAATAGAAAAAAAGCGCCTGGAGCGCTGCACGTCTGCGGCTCCTGCTCGTGCCCTTGCGATCTGTGTTCGTGGCAGTGCTTCAAAGAAACAATACAGCGGATGTTAGTCACCTGGGTAACATCTAGCACAAATTGTGTGTAAAAATGGTGCGTTTCTGCAGAAGCAGGTCGACAGGAGCTGGGCAGAAGCGGGTGCAGGCGAGACTCGCGTCCTCACAGCATTTGTCGCTGGAGTGCTCAATCTGGACAACGACATAGTCTGTTGAACCAAGTGGGCAGCCATACCGCTGTGTGATCGTCTGATCTCGCGCCTCCTCGAAGGCCGTGAACGGTCCGCGCTTTATCTCCTGTCGTCTGTTAACTGTAAGGCAGCCTGAAGTGCTGAGTCGCACACAGCAAGCACAGCGACACCAGTGCTCCTCAAGCATCAGCAGCGATGGCGCCAGGACCAGAGCGCCGCTCAGCCAGCTCGCCTGACCGTGCGGAGCCCTACAGCGAAAAGGACAAGGAGGCGGCAAAGGGAGTGGCAGCTCCTCACGCAGCTGACGCCCTGCCTCCGCCACCAGCCGCTGCGGCCGCGGCCGAGGTTCTCCCCGCGCCCCCCGCCGCGGCGCCCCCGGCCGACGATGCGGCCCTGCAGCAAGCCGCCTTCAAAGCGGCGATCGCCGCAGCGACAGCCGCCGCCGCGCAGGCGGCGGCGATAGCGCAGGCGCGCGCCGCGGCCGGGCCGCCGCGCACCGGCGCCGGGCTCGCGCCCATGCCCCCGCAGGAGCCGGGCGGCCCGACCTTTGTCAAGGTGCGCAGCACACCACCTCGTGCGCTGCTCGCGACGGCGCAACCCAAGCGGCGCAGCCTGCTGTCCAGAGGACCGCGTTGCCACCATCTTTGCAGCTGGCGCGCACACATGCATGCCGCAGACCCGCGTCGCCCCGCCTCCCAACGCATGGATCGTCCGCATGGCGACGCAAAGACACGACCCCAACCCATGGAATCCAACCCACGACGCCAGGTGTCTGCCAACAGTCAAGTGAAGCAGGTGGCCGGGAAGGTGGCCCACACCTGCCGCGCGGGCGACGCGCCGGCGATGCTGGCGATCGGCAGCAGCTGCATCAACCAGGGCGTGAAGGCCATCGCCACGGCGCGGGGTGGGTGGCGCGAGGGGATGCCGGAGGGGGCCGCGCCGGGGACGGGGGGGGGGGGGCGGCCAGTGCTGGAGGGCGCCGCAGTCATGTGACTGAATTGGCAGTTGAACAGCGGCGCTGTTTCCGCATTGACATGGGGTTGCAGGCAAGAGCTGCCTGCGCGCGTGTGAGCCAATATATTAGCACGTGGGCTGAAAGGGGCAGGAGGACACGAGCACCATGAGCCCAAGAAGGCAAGACTGCTAATGGCAGCTGGGGAGCCGCACCAGCGCAAGCAGCCGTACGCACCAACCGCAGCCAAACCGCGAAACCCGGCAGCAGCTGGCCAGCTGGCCCCAGTCGGCCGTCCCCACCATCGGGGCATGGCCCCTCCTTTCTCCCACAGCGCCAGAAGCTTCCCCCCAGCTTCTCTCCCCAGCCTGACGCGAGCCCGATCCCCCCGGCCCCTCTGTGCCGCCACCACCCCGTCCACCGGCCCCCTTTTTTGCAGTTGCTGCAAACGGGATACGATAAAGAACCGCAGCCGCATCGTGGGGCGTTGCCGTGCGCGCGCCCCCGCGGCGCCGGGGCCGGCCGTGGTGTTCCCCCATCTTGTCCCCCCAACCCAACCCCTCTGACGTCCTCTCCCCCCGCTGCTTGCTGCCTGCCTACGCCCCTTCTGCACGCCTTTTCCCCCCCCCTGGGCCGCCATCCCGCGTCCCTCCCGCCCTCCCTCCCGTGGCGACCCCTCGATCGACGCCCTCCCTCTACCTCCATCGACGCCCGGCCCTCCACCCCCCGACGCCCGACGAATGCGGTTTGTTGACCCTCGCATTGCCCTCTGCGCGCCCGTTTTGCTTTCCTGGCCTGCCTTGACCCTCTTTTGGTTCGCGATGATCTGGTCTGTCGTTGGTGCCGGTTTGAATGTTTGAATTCCGAAGGCTACCTGGCCAACGACGGCCACGACCTGACGTTCCAGACGGCTTTCAGGGAGGGGGGCACCCCCGAAAAGCCGTCAGTGGCGATGTACATGGCGAAGCACCCGGTGGGTGGCGCCGCGTGGGGCGGGGCGCGGGCGGGGCTCGCGCCTGCCAGGTCCCAGGGGGCGGACGGCGTGGCATGCGAGCGTGGCCGCTGCGGGTCGCTTATGCACTGATAGGTGATGCTGCTCGTGCTCGGTCGCACGGCCGGTCCAGGGGGGTGAGGGCGCGCGGCCCCTGTGCTCTGGCGGCTGATCGGACACCCCCCCTCCGCCCGCCCTCTGCCGCTGCCCTCCAGCTCAACTGGGCCATCACGCCCAACAACGTGGAGATGCAGGTCGGGGCCCGGCGCCCTCAGCCAGTCCGCGCTCTCACTGCCAGCTCAGCTTCGCGGATCGCACGCGCAACGTCGCTGGGCTCGCTCCGTTTGGCCCCACTTTGTTTCGCAAGTTTTCCTGCCTTTTCGGGCCCACGCCTCCGCCCCGTGATCGACGCCCCCTGACCCTGCTTCTCCTGCCCCACGCGCACGGCGCCTCGGCTGCAGGTGGGCCCGGCCAGCGGCGTGCAGGTGGTGTCGACGGCTCTGGCGCAGCGCATCCGCGAGGGCATCGTGCCGTGCCTCACCGGCGTCGGCATGGACGCGGTGAGCCACACCTGCCCCTCACCTGTGCCCCGCGTCCCACCCCGTCGTCCTTGACCCCGTCCGCATGCCATGCCGCGCTCAGAGACACGCGAAACGCATCAGCCGCCTGTCAGTCGCTGCCCGCCATCCGGCGCCTGCCGGGACGCGCGAAATCCCAGCGTGCTGGGCCGGTGTCGGGGCGCTGCGAGCGCGCGAGTGCGTTAGTGCAAGGCGATCGCGCCGGCCGCCGCCTGGCTGTTGCATGGGGATCCCGCCTCGTCCTCCGCCTCCCCGTGTTGCGCGCGCACACACACGCACACACGTGCGCGCGCGCACCCACCCACACACACACACACGTGCGCGCGCGCGCACACACACACACACACACACACACACACACACAACCCGTTCGCTCCAACCGCGCCCTCCGCCGCAGGTCTCCAACTGCGTGCTGGCCATTGGTCACACGCGGCTGGCCCTGGAGCCCGACGGCCTCGACATCCGCGCGCGCCCCGAGTTCATCCACGTGCAGGTGTGCACTCTTCCTGTCTTGCTTGGGGTCCGCGCTCCCGGGGCTGGGACTGCCCTGCAGCCGGCGGCTAGGCGGCAACCAGCTGCTTGCGCGCGGCTGCGGTCTTCCGGGATTGCCGTTCGTCCTGCCGTGCGCGGGCCCGCTGGCCGGGCTCTGAGGTCTGATCCATTTCGTGCGCCCTTCATTCCAACCTCAACCCTCCCCCCCAGGCTGGTGGCGAGCTCAATGCTCTTAAGTTCCACATCCACGTGGACAGGATCTAAGAGGGCCCGGCGGCGCGGGTGACGCGGCAGGGGCGGCCCGGCCAGCGTGGCCTTGCCGAGGTGGCCCGGCGCGGCGCATGCACGTTTTGGTCACGCCAGGGAGCTGCAAATGAGGGTGTGCTCTTGAGTGTGTGTGCAGTTGAATGCCGTGCGGTGGGCGCTCTGTCGCGCGTGTGCATGTGTGGTGCTGATGCTGGGATTGCGGCTGTGCTGTCACTCCTGTACCCCTCGGGCTCGTTCGCTTCGTCCCTGCACCTCATGCTGCGTCTATGCAAGCCTTTTGCAAAGTCTTGGGATTTTCGACACACAAACACACACTGTCGAGGTAACTCAACTCCTGCGCGTAGATCTATGATCGGGAGACACAAGTCATGGGGAAAACACACAGAGGGGGCGAGCTGCCAGCGACAAAAGCAGCGGGCGCCAGCTGTCAACAGCAACAAGAGACGAGGCAAGTCCAGCACGCAAGGTCATCAACACACAGCTGTAACACCCAGCCGCTGCCAGCAAGTCCGCCAGACACAGAGAGGTTGCACACACGTACTCGCGCCCACTCCTACACACACACTCCTCAACACACACGCAAACAGACACATGCGGTGCAAGCATAACCCCACAGCAACCAGCCCCGTCAGTGGAAGGAGGTCAGCGCAAAGTCGTGCTCCACCCCGCGGGCCATGAACGCCTCGCGCGCCGCCACGCCCGCGTGCATCCCGGCGTCGTTGGCGCGGTCCTCGCGCGGCGCCACAAACATGCTGGCCGCGCTGAACTCGGCGGCGGGGTCGCGGCACCTGCAGCGATGGGTAGCAACGCCCGGGACGCGTGATGCCGGCAGGGGGCAGATAAGCCTCAGCCCACAGGCTGGTGCAGGGTTTGGGGTGGTGTGTGGTGGGCTTATGGGGGTTGGGGCGCCGCAGTGCGTGCTTGCTGCTACAAAGCAGAGCGTCGTTGCCTGGCCAAACTTTGAAACAGCGTGGACCAGGGTTGTGGGGCACACGGCATCGCGGCGCGCCGCGTCAACCGGGGTTGGTCAAGTGGGCGGCGTCAACCCGAGGGAGCGCATTGAACATGTAAAAGGGCAACTGCACAAACGCGGCGGGGTCGCGGCGGGGCCCTCACTTTGGGCAGCGCTTCGTGGGGATGAGGGTGTTGAGCGTCGCCAGGCGCCAGCCGCAGCTGCGGCACGACCACCAGCGCTTGGTGGCCTGGCAGGGACGGGAGGGGAGGGGAGGGGAGGGGCACGCTTGGCTCACCGCGAGCATGGAGGGCGCATGGCAGCCATTGTGGACCGCGCAAGGTCACACAAATTCCCGAGGAGTGGCTGACTGACCAGGCGTCTGGAAACGCTCCGCGATCCAAGGGACCCCAAGCCTTGCCCTTGCAAGGGCACCCTCAAAGCCTTCGGCCGGGCTTCCGATCCCCACCTGCACGCGCACGACGTGGTGCGACGAGCACGAGGGGTGGCGCTTCTCGCTCGTCACGTTGCAGGCGCTGCAGCGGAACGCGGTCACCTGCGCGGCAGACCGGGGCAGCGCGGCGCCGCGTGCTGGGTCTCGAGTGCGGGCCACCCTCCAACGCCAGCTGCAAGTCAAGTGCAGCGTGCCTTGATACCGGTACTCACCACCCACATCGGCCGCCCCAGTTAAATGCAAAGACACGCGTCCGACCCTCAGCGCAGGAGTCACACTGCCCTACTTCTGCGATACACGCGCACGTCTCCCAGGTGAAGCAATCACCACTCTTTCTGCCAACAGCCCCAAACAACAGCCCGCTCACACCCCACTCCCCCACAAAGCCCCGCCTGCTCACACCCCACTCCCCCACAATGCCCCTGCCCCCCCTCCCTTGGCCCCACCGTCAGCTTTGTGATGCCCTCCAGCTGCTGCGCAACGGCGTCCTTCTTCTCATAGTGCGCCAGCAGCTTGTCAACGTCCGCCTGCCGCTGCGCGTCCGCCAGGGCCTTCAGGCTGCGGCGGCGGCGGGCGGCGCGCAGGGGAGGTCAGCAAGGCGACGCGCCAAAGGGGGGGGGGCGTGTCGCAATGCAGACGCGCGGCAGGGCGGCATGTTTGTTCCGTGGCTCAGGCAGGCGGCACTCCCAGGAACGTCGGAAGGTTCTGGAGGCGGGATTTTATAGAGGGGCCAGCTGGCCCCGCACCTGTCACTTGGAGCTGCGTCTGCAGGCGCGCTGTCGAGCACGCTGCCAAACGCCGCCCTGAACTGCGCGGCAGCGCCGCTGAGTTGGCCCCCCGCGGCGGCCGGCTTCGGGGCGGCCCCAGCCCCCCTTGCCGCCGCCACTGCGCCGCCGCCTCTGCTGCCGCCGCCTGTGGCTGTGCTCGCGCCGCCCGCCTTGGCCGCCTGCGGCACTGGGCCGCTCGGCGGCCTGGGGGCCAGACCCAGGCCAGACAACAGCTTTGCCCGCTTAGTGTCCCCGCCACCTTTGGCCGTCCCCACGCCCCCGCCCCGCCCTCCGCTCGTGGCCGCAGCGCTGCGGCCCCCCGCCGTGCCCCCAGCCCGGCCCGCCGCCGTGCCGCCACCGCCGGCTGCCCTGGGTGCGCCGCTGCTGTTGCTGCTGCTGCTGCCGCCGCCGCCGACGGCATGCCTCGGCGGCGACGGCGGCCTGGTGCGATTGAGGTCGGGTGCCTTGAGGCCGCCCATCGCTTTGATCTGCTGCGCGACGCGCTCCTATTGCAGGAAGACGTTTGCGCAGCAGCGCAACCCAGGGCAGCGGGTGACGCGGGCGTGGATCGTGCCCTCCTGCTGAATACGAGCGGTTTGACCGCATGCCCGGAGCCCAGCTGAATGCAGACAGCAAACGGTGGACCACTGCAATGCTTGCATGAAATTTGCACAGTCCCCTAGCAGGTGCAGCTTTGCGGCCCGGTCCGGACTGCCACCCGCGCCCGCCGCAGACAGGCCCATGCCGGGCCCCACCAGCAAAGCACCCCTCACCCGGTTGGCCATCAGCTGGGCCGCCTCCCGTTCCCGCCGCTCCTGCCCGGTCAGCCCCACCGCGGCCGGCACGCCCGCCGTTTGCAGTCCCTCCGTCCGCCCGAGCGGCCGCCCTGGCCCCTCGATGCCACTGCCACTGCCACCGCCGCCGCCGCCGGGCCCGCCGACTGTAGCTACTCCCGCGCCCGCCGCCGCCGCCGCCGCCGCGACTGCTCCGCTGGCCGTCGCGCCCTTCAGGTCGCGCTTGACCTGCCGCTGCTGCTGCAGCACGTGATACTCGCAGTACGGGCTCGCCGTCTTGTCCACCGCGCGGCAGCAGCGCTCGCCGGCCTTTGTGATGCCCTGGCAGAAGCCGAAGCCCTCGGAGGTGGCGAGAAGCTGCACCTGATGCGGCGCAGACACCGACAGCGACGTATACTGCGCGTCGCGCGATGTGCGGCAGCTGCCCAGGGCCACAACGCTGCCCTCCGCCTGGGGCCAGGGGGCAGGGGGGCGTGTACTGCGTCGCGGCGGAGCCGATGGTCACACAACGGGGCGGCGTGCGGGCGCACAGGCATCCAGCGCCTGCCTTGCGGGCGCCGGCAGCGCGGCTGACGCCACAGAGCGCGCTGGGAGTGCACGCCCATCCTTATGCGGTCGATCCAAACTGGCCGCCTCTCACCGCGCCCTTGTGCTGCGCATGCGCGTCACCAAAGAGGACGGCCCGCAGCTCCCCGCCCCTCAGGTCGGCCAGCTGCCAGCGGCTGAAGGACTGGCCGTTGGAGGTCGCCGCAAACTCCTTACGGACCAGCACGCCGATGGTCAGCCAGGGGGCGTCTGACGTGTAACTCCTGAGACCCGAGGAGCAGTGCGGGACGATGAAGGTTTGGGCCGGGGGAGGGGGTGCAAGGTGAGCAGGAAATGCCGTGCAAGGAAGGTAAGGGGGAAGGGAAATGATGCGTTCAACAAGGATGCGCATTGGCGAGGGTTATTTGCGCCATGCGGGGACACGGAAGAGGGGGCGGCCACATGGGCGCGTGGCTCATGGGTATCTTGCAGCCATGCGGCGCGCACCTGGCCTTGTCGAGGGGTACGAACTGCAGCTGCGATACCTGCTCCTTGAACACCACGCCAGACACCTTGGGCAATTTGCACTGCACAGCGACGGCAAGCGCAAGGTGTGGTGACGGGTTTGGGAGGTTGCAGCGCCCGGTGTATGGCGGGGTGGTATTGAAGTGAGGCTGCTTGCTAAGCCGCAATCCGTCACGCACCTTGATGCCTGTCAACACCTCTACATAGTGCTTGCAGGGCTGCGCCTGCACCTGCCGCCGCACGCTTGGTGTGCTCGCCGCTGCACCGCCTGCGGAGCGCAACGGGGACGAGTCGGCACAACAACAGCAGCACCAGGTGACGAACCCAACAGCGCCAAGCCCTGACGGCTGTGCAACTAATCGACCCATTCATGGGAATTTATTGTACTTCGCTTGCCTGCGAGGCTCTTTATCGTGCTAGAAGGCCGTGCGCGCTTCTCCGGGACGCTGGCCGCGTCCAGCAGCTGCAACAGCGCATCGTCGTCATCCATTTAAGCCAGATTTACGGACCTTGTGAAGCCAGGACGGCAACACTGTACGCTACCGTGCGGTACTCCACAATTTTGTTTGAATGCTGCACTGCTGACCTGTGGGTTGACGTCTTATGTTGGATGTGATCAAATGGGCAATAACAACCTCTCAAACGGATATGCACGTACTGGCCACCGGGCTCTGGCTCTCTGCTGCGCTGCCCAGCCCGAATGCGAGCGGGCGCAGGCGCCATGTCACGGGCCTGTACTCTGGTACGCAGTCAAGTGTGTGCCCCAACCCAGCTGTATGCAGTGACGCGATTCCAAATGCGCTGATGGTATCTGCCGGCGAAGATGTTTTGGGGTTGAACGGGTCATGGATACGCAATCACAACTCATGACATCAACAATGAGCATGCACAAGCTGTATGCCTCTGGCCACTCCCACGCAAGGCTCATGAGCGGCGTTTTACTCTCGCTGCTGCGTCAAAGCGATCGCAAGCGGGTAGTGCGACGTGAAGGGCTCGGCGCCACGGACGGGCCCGCCGTCAATCTGCCGCGCCATGACCTGCGTCGCGCCCGAGCCCGCTGGCGCCGCGCCTGCGGCTGCAGTGCTGCTGAAGAGCGACTGCCGCACCCCTTCGTGCGCCGAGTAGCTGCCGGTGCCCCCGCGCCGCAGCGCCAATGCCTTGACGCCAGGAGGGGTCGTCGGAGCCGCGACGGAGCCGGCGCTCTTGCTGCCGGCTGCGGGAGAAGCGGATGCGGCTGCTGCGCCAGCGGCCGCTGACGCCGCCACGGCAGCCATCCAGCTGGGCGAGGAGGAGGGCCGAGGAGGTGCGGCGACCGAGGCGGCAGCCAGACTTGCAGGCCTGCTGGGCCGCCCGAGGGATTGTTGAAAGATGGAGTCAGCAGCGACCACGCTAAGGCATTGCGAGAAGCAAAAGCGGTGCGTGGGCAAGATGTTAAACCTCGTCGAAGCCAAAACATATGCATCTGCATCAGGACACTTAAAGGCATGACGCGTCCGAGCTGCTTGTAACGAACATTTCTGGCAACCCGCCGCACCCACACCCGTTGCACACAACTCGCCGCACCCCCTGGCCCTCTGCCGCGCCCACCTGCTGCTGCTGAGCGCTGCCGCAAACTTGTGCTGGCGCAGCGCGAGGCCGGCGCTAATATTGCCGCCCAGGGCTGCCAGCGTGCTGCTGCAGCCTGCAGAGCCAGCTGCAGGGCTTATGTTGGTGGCCGGGGACCCCAGCCGCCCCAGCACCCGCTGCGGCTGGGCCGCCTTGGACGGCGTTGCCGGGTTCAAGGCATCTGCCGCAACTCCTGGTGCCGCGTCCGCGACCGCTGCACCCCTGCTGCTGCGCGCCCCTGACAGGTTGTAGGTTTTGCCTGGAGGGGAAGCCGGCCACAGCTGCTGCTGCCGCTGCTGCGGCGGCGGCGGCCGCTGCTGTTGCTGCTGCTGCCGTCCCTGCAAGAACGACTGATCAGCCGCACCACCCGGCGCCTCCTGCTGCCCGGCGCCGCCGTCGCCTCCGCCGCCGCCGCCATACGTGCCAGCCAGGCCACTGCTGACGGCCAGCCCCCTGTCTTGAAGCAGCGCACCCGCGCGCGCCCGCGCGGTGGGCGAGGGCACGAGCAGCAGCCGCCTGACCTGCGCGCGCTGCACCGCTGTCTGCGGGGAGCGCACCCCCTGGGGGTACACGCGCGCATCGTGGTACGCCTGCGTGTGGCGCAGCGCGCCTGGGCGGTTTTGGGGGGACGAGCGGGCACGATGTGTGAGCAGAGCGGCCGTAGGTGTGGGCGCAAGTCCATCCAGCTTGCCTCGAGCTGTTGTGCACTCAATCGTTCACCACACTGCAACGACAAACTGCGCAGAAGATAGCGTTGCCGCCCGTCGCCCACAGTATCGTGCTGCGCCATCCGCGCGCCATCCCGAGCGCGACGCACTGGTGTACGGCAGGCCGTACAGGCGGGACAGCATGATAGCCACCAGCGTCCCGGTGCGCCCGTGGCCGCCCCAGCAGTGGATGTAGAGCCGCTCTCCCCGCAGAACGCGCTCGCAGCAGTCCTCTGCCAGCCTGCACGGTTTGCAGAGAGGGAGTGATTTAGCACTGTGCTGGTCACGGAGACAAGCATGCCAGTCACGCAGCTGGCAATTGCTTGATCTGTACTCCTTCACCCTGCAGCGTGTGCTTAGGGGTGCCGTCATTCAAGAATTCGTAAGCGGTACCCAAGCGCTGACAAAAAACGGCGGCCCGTCCGGCGTCTCTCATCTGTCGTGGCGCCTCGCTCGGCAGGTCCATCAGTCAGACCCTGCCTCCGCTCGCCTGTGCATTGCGCTGTCCGTGGTGACGCTGCCGTCGATGATGGGCAGGTGCAGGAAGTCAATGCGTTGCTGCTTGATGCGCGTGCTGCGCGTCTCGTGGGCGCGCGACAGGATGCGCTGGGCGTCGCGTATGTACGGGCGCAGGCTGTGGCCGGCGCGCCACACGTGGTCTGGCACGTGGATGTTGACCTCTGCCTGGGTGGGTCAAACCAGCAGTGATTTGAAAATCATGTGAAGGCGGAGATTTGGGGTTGGGTCGGATGGGCGCCGTGTGGACCGGAAAGTTGGGTTCCCTGACACAAGCCGCTGTTACGGTTGCGTGTTTCGATGTGGAAGTGGCGCGGACTGCTGCCAGGCACTTCTAGCTGCCGCGTGGCATGTGCGTGCCGTTGTCGACGGTGGGATGGGCAACACGCACCTGAAGGCACACAAAAGTGTTCATACCGAGCTCCAGCAGCAGCGTGAGCACGTTCTCAGTGTCCGCATCACTCATGGAGGCGGGGTAAGCGCCCGCGATCACGCGCCCGGGGATGACCCAGTTGCACCAGTCGGTCGGGCCGCGCATCTCCTTGGCTGGGGGCCGCGGTAACGGCGGCAGGGGGGCCACGTCGTCCAACGGCGCCGCCATGGGTTGAAGCGTTGGAGCACGGGGCCGCGGCCTGATCGAAACCCCACTCGATCCGCTTATCCTATCATATGCCGATAGTAGGCTATTGTTTTGACCGCCAAGCTGCTCTAAATTCAGAAACAGACGGTGGGGCCTCAAAAAACGGCAACAGTGCTGCTGAGTGCGTCGCTTAGGGTTTATTTCAGGATCACTCAAATTGTTTCAATGCCCCGTTTGCCGATTGGGTAGTTCAGACCAAGCAAGGGGTACGGGGTGATGAAGCGAATGCAGAGCGAGAGGCCTGATGATCGGGTGTGCGGTATAAATGCGCTATGTTATGCATTATAACATAGTCGCTGCAGCCAAGATCGAAATTCAAAGCCACCACACGCATGTCAAGGTCAGTGTGCTTGACCGCCGTGCACTGGTGATTGACCACCCCTGGGCCTGCCCGGTGAGAACGGCCAATGGTGCTCCCACGCTCACGGCAATGCAGACACAGTAAAACAGGCCCCTGTTGATGTATGGCGAGTGCTTACTGCATAATAAGGGTAGCTACCCACAGGCCTTCACACCTGAAACGATGCAATATCGGCAAAGTCACATGCCGTCGCCATACCCCTGTCGCCCAACCTCACTCTACCCCGCCCCGCTTCACCCCGCCCCGCCAGTGCAAGCCCCGCCTCCTTCAAAGCACGCGCCCAGCCCCAAGCACCACACACCTCACACCCACTGTTGCCCCCACCTTTTGGGATGCCGTGTCTTTTACTCAAGATTTAGGATGCTTGTGCGCACCACAGTCGATGCTGGTGGCTGCATGTTGCAGCAGCCCTGTATTGGTGCTGCATGTGAAATCACAGGGCTAGCCCGTAGGGCTGCCATGTGCACTGATCAATAAGGCTGGTTGCATGGCAATGCTTGACCACCAGGCCCGGTATGCTGGCGACGGACAGACTCAAACAACACTGGACGAGCTGAGAAACGATTCAAGGCTCAGCCCGTCACAACTCCAAGAGAGGTGATCAAAGCAATGGCAATCATGGCAGTGGCACTTGCAGCTGAAGGCACAGCTGAGCGAATGCCAAAGCGCACAGAGCCGTTCCCTCGCGCAAGCGCTACACTAGTGGGGTGTCGCGCGGCTTTAGACTCAGCAGCCTGGGCACCACGCAAGTGCGCGCGCAGAATTCAAGGGGGTCACTCGTACCACGTGCAGCGCCTGGCGGGGCGCGCGTACTCCGCGTGACCCGACGGTGCCCCTTGGTCCACCGCCGCCGCGACGTCGTCCCCATCACTGCTTGCAG
Organism: Monoraphidium neglectum; assembly: GCF_000611645.1. NCBI lineage: Eukaryota > Viridiplantae > Chlorophyta > Chlorophyceae > Sphaeropleales > Selenastraceae > Monoraphidium > Monoraphidium neglectum. The sequence goes on along the minus strand of NW_014013051.1, from coordinate 8,103 downwards.
CCCCCGCGCCGCCACGTGCCGCCATGCCGCCGCGCTTTGGGGCAGGGGCCCCTGCGGCCGGCGGCCGCCCGGACGACGCAGCCGCCGCGCCCGCCGACGCAGATGCCCGGTCCACCTGCTCAGCCAGCCCCATCTCAAACAGCAGCGACTCCAGATCTTCCGTGTCGGCCCCGGATCCCTCTGCCCCCTCCCACGCGCCCGTCGCCGCGGGCCCGCCGCCGGAGGCCCCCGCGGCGTCGCTGCTGCCGCTGCTGGTGCTCGCGCCTAGGCTGCTGCCCATGCTAGACGACATGGCGCCGCCAGGGCACCCGCCAGCTGCCAGGCAGCTTCTCATGGAGGGCCCGCCCGCGGGGGAGGCCGCCGCCACATCCCGCTGCGGGGGCGCTGCGTCAGCGTAGAGCGCGTGAGCAGCAGCATCAACGCCGTGATCAGCACCCCCGACCTCCGTGCCGCCGCTGCCGCCATTGTGGCTCTCGTCGCCGCCGATCAGATCACCGGGGTCAGGGCCCTCCGGCCCCATCGGCAGCTCCGCCGCCGCCCGCGCCGCGCAGCCGGGCGCAGGTGGCGCGGGGGCGTTGCAGAAGACGAAGAGGCCCGGGATCAGATCCTGGAGCCGGTGCCCGGCCGCCGCCGCAGCGCACCCTTGGTCGGCGCCGCACGCTGAGCCCGCGGCGCCGGCGCCGGCGCCGGCGTCCGCGGCGGGCGCGCTGGTCGGCAGGCGGACGTAGTACATTTCGAGGACACGCAGGCGCGTGAGGGCCGAGAGGCCGGGCGGCAGCGACGCCAGGGGGTTCATGGAGACGGCCAGCTGCGGGAGTTGGGGTTTGAATTTTTGGGGGCGTGGGGAGGAGCGGTGCTTTTGGGCGATGAGAAAGACGAGCCGCACTGCTTTGCTACACGGTGTAGTTCGCGCCCATTCGCAGGGCTGCGCTTTGCTGATGTGTCTCTTGAAAGGTGCAATAAGAGATCCTGCTGGACATGAGCACGACCACCCCCGCCCCCTCGAGGAGTGGTTGCGCTCATGTCCACAGGCGTATGATACCTGCCACCGAGCCGGCCCTCGATTGATCGCCAGCACAATCGGCAGCACACCAGAGTTGAACACGCATACACACGCACTTGCAAACGCCCACACGTGGGCGCACACTGCGCCGAGCCGCACGCACCTGCTGCAGCGCCGTCATCCGGGTGACGCTCCACGGCAGCGCCTCCAGGTGGTTCATGGACACGTCCAGTGACGTCAGCGCCCCCAGCGCCCCCACCCCCTCGCACAGCTCCCCCAGGCTGTTGCTGCGCAGCCCCAGGGACTGCAGTGAAGCGAGCGCCCCCAGGTCGTCTGGCAGGGACGCCAGGCGGTTGTCAGACAGGTCGAGGGTGGCGAGGGACGCGAGGGCGCCGACAGCGGGCGGCAGGGAGGAGAGGTTATTCATGGACAGCTCCAGCACCCTGCGGGCGGCGGCGACAGGGGGGCGTCGGGGCGGCGTCGGCGCGTGTGAATGTGCGGCTCATTCGGAGGGCTTCTTTGGCGCGTGCGGCAGCCGCTAGAGGATACCAGGGGGTTGAGAGGTGCGGATTTCCGACGGCGGCGGGCTGCCCTATTGCCCCGCGATGGAAGGGCTCCACCTCTGGAAGGCCCTGGAATGGGAAATCCGGCGGTGCTGCCAGCCATCTGCACCGAATTCCGCCCCTGCGAGCCCCCGCACGACGAACACGCCCCCAACAACAGGGCGAGGTGAAAAGCGGAGGGCCGCGCCTGAGCGCCTTGAACTCGCGGATGGTGTCTGGCAGCTCTGTGATGCCGTTGCCAATCGCGCGCAGCAGCTCCAGCCGCGACAGCCCCCGGCCCGCGCGGAATACGGGGCCCAGGTCCGACCACACCCAGTTGAGGTGGAGGGAGCGCAGCGCGCCCAGGCGCGAGAGGGACTCGGGAAGGACCTGGTTTGGAGTGGGGGTCGGGGGGGCACGGGCAGGCGGTGGGTGGGGAGGGGCCGGGAGTTCTGGGGTGGGGGCGCGCCGGGTGTGGCGTTCAGGGCGGAGGAAGTGTGTGTGCATGTGCGCGCGCGCGCGCGTGTGTGTGTGTGTGTGTGTGTGTGTGCAGATTGTGGGGCAGGTGTGTGCGGATTGTGGGCCAGGTGTGGTGCGTGTTATTTCACACTTGCACTCTGCGGCGAGGTGCGACCTGAACAGCACCGGCCAGCATGGGCTGACAGGCCGAAATCATAGCTACCTGCACCAGGGCCCCAACACGGCGCCGCCAAGCTCGACGACAGCCCGCTAGCAACCACGACTGAGCTCGGTGCGCGACACCGGTTCCAGCCACACACCATCTCCGCCCTTATGACATCAAAGAATGACAGACTCATCAGCATCACAGGACCGATAAACAAACATGAGATGAGAAGCGTCGGTTATCGCACCACGCGCGAGTTGTTGGAGGCGTCCAGGTGCGTGAGGCTGGGCGGCAGGCACTCTGGCAGCGCGGTGAGGCAGTTTGAGCTGACGTCCAGGTGCGCCAGGCGGCGCAGCGACGCGACCTGCGGGTGCACAGGGGGCGGGGTCCCGCAGGCGGGGGGCGTTCGCTGACACTTGATAAGGAGGGCAGCAGAGCGTTTTGTTTACAGGGATGGCCCAGACAGGCGGTCTGGCGAGGTTTGACCGGATGCGGAGCGCAGGCGTTGCGCGAGGCGCGTCGGCACCGAGGTCACAAAACGGCACCGCAGGCGGCAGCGCGAGGCCAGCAGGATGGACAACGCCGAGCAGGCACACGTGTGCGGCGCGAGTCGGACGCGCATATTCATGTATAGTATACAGAGTGAGTGAGCAGTGATGTAGGGCGGCGCCGCACCTCGTCAGGGATCTGCCAGAGCATGTTTTTGGAGACGTCCAGCACCTCCAGGGCCGCCAGCTGCCCGATCTCAGCGGGCAGCCTGGGTGTAAGGGGGCAGGAGGGTGGGGATGATATCTTGATGTGCGATGGGGGCTTCTCTTAGTAGGCGTGTGGCGATCTAGCGTGGGTCCGGGCACAAGGCGCCCTCAGCCGAGGCCAGCACGCGGCCGGCGGGCGGCCTATGGCGCGCGCACGAGAAAGTCTGCGGCGGCGGCGGCGGAAAAGCGCGCGGCGCGGCTTGCGGGGAGCGCGGCGAGAGGGGGGTGGCCGCGGCCAACTCCCGGCGGGCAACGCAGCCGCCACGGCACCGTGAGGCCCCGCGGCGCACCTGTTGATGCCGTAGTTGCAGCGCGCCACCAGCGCTGTTAGGCCCCGCAGCTGCCCCACCCCGGGCAGCGGGTTGGCGGCCATGAGTAGCCCGTTGCGCAGACGCAGCGTCTGGCCCTGAGAGGGTACAAGGCCAAGCGCGCGCACGAGGCTCCCGGGGGTCAGAAGCGCACCCTGGCTGCTGCGATGAGCGTAGGCGGGTGCGGAAGCGCATCTGCATGAAGCCCACGGGCAGCTGCCTGCCGCGCACAGTCAGCAGTTGTGTCCAGGACTGCAAAAAGGCCTTGATATGAAACGTCTGCAGGGTGAAAAGGTCCAACTGCCCTACGACCGTCCCTCACTCGCATCTCAAGCCGCAGCAGCGCCGGCAGCCGCCGGAGGGCGTCGTAGCAGGGGGGCAGGTTGTCCAACCGAAGCGTGTGCAGCAGCCGCAGCTCGCCCACCGCCGCCGGCAGCTGCACAAAATCGCGCGGCCGCCCGTCCGCGTCCAGCCCCGCCGCCGCCCCCGCCGCGGCCGCGGGCCCCGCCTCCTCGCCGCCCTGCGCCGCGCCCGGCAGCTGGGCCGGCGGCGCGATCGCGGCGGCTGCCGAGGGGGGTAGGCCGCCGCCGCCCGCGTCGTGGCCGCGGCAGAGGGCGAGGCTGGTCAGCTGAGTCAGCGCGTCCAGATCATCGAGGGAGCCTGTGATCTCAGACGAGAAACGCAGGAGGCACACGTGGTTTGAAGGTGGAAGCCACACCATGACGCCACAATGGAAGGGGAAGCAAGGAGCTAGTACTCGGAGGTACAGGTTGCAAGTGTGACGTCAGCGGCCCAGGCAGCGCGGCCGCGCTGCAGCGGGCACAGCAACTAGCTGCCCGCAGGCGGCGTGCCCAGCAAAGGCAGCCTTGAGGCGTAGAGGCAAGGCAGGGCGGCGGCCCCCCACACAACGCACCCGGCCCGGGGTAGGAGATTTCAAGGGAACTCAGTCGAGGCAGCAGCGCGGCACTCATGAGCTGCGGCATGGGGGAGCCAAGGGGCGGCGCGGTGCAGCATCACTGGCGTCAGTCGTGAGGGCGGCAGGGCAGCATGGGGACATAAAACGCGGCGAAAATCCTGCAAGCACGCTCATGCAAGCAGGCAATCGGCTGCTTGTCGTGAACGTGCGGGCGCGGCGCAACCATCGAGGTGCCGAGAGCAGCGCGACTGCCAGGGGCGCGACGCAGGAGTGGGGGCCCACCAGCGGCCCGACCGCGTCCGCGCGCGCTTGACTGCTGCCACCGTGGATGTAGGGCCCCTTGAGGTTTAGGCGCGCCAAGCCGGTGAAGCGCGCCACCGCCTGCGGCCGCTGCGGCCAGCACCTGAGGCGGGGGCGGGGGT
>NW_014013051.1:0-3010 GCF_000611645.1 Monoraphidium neglectum | reverse complement strand
CCGCCTGCGGCCGCTGCGGCCAGCACCTGAGGCGGGGGCGGGGTTGGTTCTTGCCGTAGGGCTGCCGGACACGCCCCTACATTGGAAACCCCTGGGGGCTCTGCTGAATGGCTGATGGAATCATGCGGTGTGCAGGTCCGATGCTGGACCGCCACTGCGCCGCAGCCGCCCGGCGCAGTTGCTTCGGGAAACCCGACAACACTGCGGCGCCGGGACCTCCCCCAGCTCAACACACTGGCGGCCGACCACAAGCCGGCTCAGGCAAGAAGGCCACGCCACCGCGCAACCCCTGCCGCTGTGACATCACTTCATCCTCACCTCAGCGTGACCTCCTGCACGCACGCGTCTGCCGCCGCGCGCCACGCCGCGCACGCCCCGCGCGCGGCAGCGACCGCCTGGGGGTCGTGCAGCAGGCGCTCCAGGCACGCCACGAGGACGTCGCCCGGCAGGCCCTGCCGCCAATCCCCGTCGTTGTTTGCGTCAAGCGAAGTCAGCTGCGGCCGCATGTCGCGGGCTGCGGCGTGCGCCATGCGCAGCGACGGCGGCGTGACACCTCGGGTCGTGCTATGAACTGCGCTCCAAGCACCGCAGCCTGTCATATGTGCGTCTAAAAGATGTTGCGCATCTCTTCAATGCATCGCGACCTTCAGTGCGCCAGCCCGGCGTGCCCTGCGAGTGATGAGCCGCTCCGCGGGTTCGGCAGGGTCGTGCCTGATGACAGATATATGCAGTGATACCCGAATAAATTATGCCCACTGCTTTATCGAGGCAGCGCTTCGTGCGGAATGCTCAAGTGACACGGGAACGGCGGGTGATTTCAAGGGCCAGCGAGGCAATATCGGTGCATGTGACTCAATCAACATATGAAGACGTGGAGATAGCCACAATCAGATATTTCATGCTGCAAGAGCCCCTGCGACGCCTGTGTCCATGCACAACAGCGAGGCACACCTTGATTGACTGGTTGACCATGACAAACGCGATTCTGCGATACCGTACATAGACCGAAAGTGACAGGCACCCCACCAGCAGCTTTATCTGTAGTCTACACTATGCACATTACACCATCCAGATGTGCGAGGAACGCGTCGTGGTGCAGTCAATGTGGCAGCTGTCATGCACAGATCCAAGGTTCAGCACCCCGCGGAAAGGTTTCATGCAATGGCATAAGTAGGAATGCGTGCACTTAGTTGATAATATCCCACTTTGCGAAGTAGTATTGGGGGGCCTGACGGCAGCGGGTATAATCACGACACGCTCCTCCGGTCAGTCGCCGCTGCCATTGTGCAAGCGTACAGGTTGCGCAGCGTTTGCCGAGGTCAATGTGGGCGTCTCTCAACCCTCAATCACCATTGTCCATATGTCATATTCATGAGCGCTCAAACCAAATTGAAGCCCACAGGCCGCCCTCGCCGGCCCAAGCCACGAGTGCCCCCCTCTCACCCCACCCCCGGGACCCCTGCCGCAGGAGCATCGAGCGGCACGGCGGCGGAGCAGCAACGCGAACACCTCCACATACAACACACACCCCGCTCCTTTGCGACGAGGGCAGCCTAGATGGCAGCAAGGCACGCGTCAGGCACGGCGCTGCGGGGCATGCATTTCCTGAGGCTGGACACGTACGCCTGCTGCTTGTGGTCCCGCTCTTCGTTGAACATGCACACCGCTGCCGTCACGGTCGGGCAGTCGAGAGAAAGGCACGCGCGGCCCGCGGCCATGTCAAAGATGCTGCAGTGCGCTTGCGCGCAGGTGCCGTTCCATACGCGCCAGCGGGATTCTGGTTCCAGGTGGCGGTAGCCCAGCCAGACCTGGGGCGGCAGGAAGGGCACAATATCCTTCTCGTTCCACCTGATTTTTGAGGGAGAAGTGGGGGTGATGTGTTTGGGCGGCCAGAATGCCTTTGTTTTTGTGTTTGGGGGCGCGTGGCACGAAGTAGCGGCGGGGAATGACAAGGGCACGATGAGGCTGGGGTGTAAGTGAGGTGCGCGGCCAAGAGTGTCAAGTGCAGCGCCAACAGGGCGCAACAAACACACCGCACGTCTCCATGTACACCGGCAGGAAGGCGACGATCGCAACAGAACGCCGCCGTCCCCTCTGCACCGCCCGCTCACCACGCATACGTGACCTGGCCCAGCCGCTTGCCGTAGCTCTGCACAAACTTCTTGTTGCCGACCTTCGGGGCCCCAAACGTGTAGATGCCGGCGATGAAGCGCCCTGCCTCCTGGAAATGCGCGCTGGAGAGCTGCGCAGCCATCACCGTCGCCAGCCCGCCCCCCCGGCTGTGGCCCAGCAGGTAGAGCTTCGGCTCCGCTTCTGCATTCGGCGCCGCCCCCGCTGCCGCGGCTGCTGGGGCTGACGTGGCATCCCCTGCTGCCTCGCCGGCCGTGCCGTTGGCCGCCGCCGGAGCTGCGGCTGCAGGTGCGGGTGCCGCCGCCGGTTCTGATTGCCGCAGCTCTGTTCGTGCCTGGTCAAGAGCCTCCTTTATGACCTCGAGCATCGTCGGCAGCGCATGGCGCGAGGTCGCCAGGAAGCCGCCGTGCACTTTCACCTAGTTGGTCCCGGGGAGGCGAGAAGGACGGGCGTTCGCGCGGGCAGGCAAAGCGCCACGCGTATTGAGCCAGGGGAGCAAGCCCGCGTGGCGACCCGGCCTTGCACCGGATGGCCTGCTACGGGGCGCGGAAGCCCGGGCCCCTGGCGTCTTGCCTACAGCATGCCGCTTCGGCAGGGCCGCTGCCGCGCCCGCGCAGCCTGCCGCCACCGCAAACCCAAAGCACTCAGTGCGCCCGCTTGGCGCTGCCTTTGTGCCATGCTGCAGTAAATCCTCTGTACTCGCAGGGAGTACCGAGGGATCAAACGTCCAAGCACAGCTACCGCTGCAAAGCCAAAAGCCTCAAGCTCACGCCCAACCCAACCCACCCCACTCCGGCCAACCGGAACACCCCCACCCAGAACCCCTCGGTCAACATGCACAACCGCCACCCCACCCCCTTTCTGACGCCCACACCCCCTC
>NW_014013052.1:19262-24059 GCF_000611645.1 Monoraphidium neglectum | reverse complement strand
CCGGGGGCGCAGCAGCAGGCGCCGCCGCTGCCGGCGGGCGGGCGCCACCGCCAGGCGTACAGCATGTGGCTGGGGGTGGCTGGCCAGATCGCTGCGCAGGAGGGGAGCGTCCCGACGCCCCCCGCCGGCCCGGGCGCAGCGACCGCGCCGGCCACGCCCGCGCCCACGCCGCCCTCCGCGCTGCCCGCGGCGCAGGACAGCAAGGGCAGCAGCGGCAGCGGCAGCGGCGCGGCGCCGACGGTGGTTGCTGACGTGGCGATGCGCAGCATGGGCAGCGGCGGCTCGGGCAAGATGCCGTGGGCCCCGGGGCGGAAGCGGCCCGTGCTGCGTGCGAAGCGAAGCTATGAGTCCTAGTCGGGCCTGGGTGTGATTGACCGGCGATCGTGAATGGTCCCGTGGTGGTCAGGTTTTTGAGTGCCGTCGCGAGGCGGAGCAGGGGGGAAGTGGGAGCAGCAGCACTAGAATAACACCCGATCTTTGACCACAAAATGCAGTATCATGGATTTCCTGGCACTGGCAATCGGCAGCGTGCGTTACGAGGAACGCGACAACAGCAGCGTTCAAGTTTGCATATCTTTTCGCCGCGGGGCCGAAGCATGTTCGGTCTCGGCTTGATCTTCCTACCCCCCATCTGCCATTTCATATCCAATCTGCAAAATCTAATCAGCTCGCCATCTGTGAGCTTTCCACTCTTGTAACTGCCTCCTTTTCAAGCGCGGCAGGCTGGCGGAACACGGTGGGTGAAGAACTCGTCAGCTGAGAGCTCATAAGGGCGGTTAAAGCGGTTGACAGTATGAGTCGCCTGCGTATGAGCATGCGCGCCCGCCCGTATCACGAATCAAGGCTTTGATAGCACTTATGAGGTCCAAGCCTGCTACAGAGGAACATATGATGCGTGTTGCAAGCTCAATGCGCACTGCCAGCCCCAGGCAGCTGAGAGGGCGGCTGCGGCGCTTTTGAAAGTGCGGCGGTAGGCGGGCAGAGCAGCCCCACAAGGGGTCAACAGGGCCAGCAGCATTTGGGCGCGACTCTTGGAGCGCGTAGCAGCCTACTCAACGGTATGTGCAGACGTGATGTCGGACAAAGAAGCGATTGATCTGACCGGCGAGGCGTCCGAGCTACGGAGTTTGCATGTGGTTGATCAAGAGATAAAGGAGGTGTGCTGCTGAAGCGCTTGACCCGCTTTACCCCGTGCTGCACTGCCGCATTTGTGCTACCAGCACTCGGCGCCGCCAGTGAGCCAGGACAATGAGCGACCCCCTCCTGGGGGGGCCTGCACGGGCAGACGGGCTGCATGGCCCTCTTCCCTCCCTGCATGCCTCCAGGTAGAGGCAGAGATTGAGCGGCTGCTGGCGCGGCAGGCGGCCCTGCGTCAGGTGCTTGCGGGCCCGCATGCAGGTGGCAGTGTCAGCTGCCCCATGCTGTTTGCACTTCAACCTGTGCTGTCGCGCCGCACCCAAGAGTCCGGGAGCGACAAGCGGGAACATACAGTCAGTGTTTGCATTCCTGTGACGTCCCATGCTTTGCGTCTTGGGTGACACCTGTACATGTGTTGCAAACATGCAACGCTTTGGGCGCGTCAACGCGGTCCCCGCAGGAGCGGGAAGCGCTCACGCGGCAGGCGGCTGTGGAGAAGCGCGCTCCGCGTGCAGACTGGGCAGCGGCAGCGTTCCAGTGGGATCAGGAGGTGCGCGTGTTCACGGTGTGTGTATGTGGGGGTGTGTACTTGTGTGTGAGCGTGTGTGCGTGTGTATTTGTGTGTGCATGTGTGTGTGTATTTGTGTGTGCGCGCGTGTGTGTGTGTGTGTGTGTGTGTGTGTGTGTGGGTTTGCGCGCGCGCGTGCCCTCGTACGTGTGCGCCTGCCCGCGGGCCCAGGGGCAGTGGTCTATGTTGGCCTGCAGCTGTGCTTTTGTGTTCCTAGCAGTACGTGCCACCGTAGTAGGGCCACAGTGGGACCCAGCGACGGCTCAGATGGCCCGCGATGCGATGCACTCACGCTCGGCCCCTGTGCCCGCCCGGTCCCACAGGTCGTGCGGCTGCGGCGCGATGTTTTCGGGCTGGACGGCTGGCGGTGAGGCGCGCATGGCAGGCCTCGCCCCAACACACACACACACACACACACACACACACACACACACTGGGGGACACACGGCACCGTCGCTGCCCCTCTATCCCTTGTCCGGGCCTCCCTTTCAGATGCACCAGCAAAGCCATGCCGCCAGCCCCAGGCGGGCTGGGCCGCCGCGAAGCGCCTTCGCCCCGCCACTTCCTGCGCCGGTCTCCACCCTTCATCACCCCCACACGCACGCACATCGCGTCCGCCGCCGGCGCGCCCTCCAATTTCGCCCCCACGCCCCACCCCCCCTGCCTATCCCCCGGTCACCCCCTCAGCCCCCTGCAGCGGGAGGTTATCAACGCCACGCTGCGCGGCCGCGACGTGCTGTGCCTGATGCCAGCTGGCGGCGGCAAGTCCCTCACGTACCAAGTGGGTGGTGCAAAGCGGGGGTTCATGCAACCCACGATGCCGACTCCGGGCCAGTGCCAGGCGCACGACCCGGCGGCGGGTCCCACAAACAGGGGCCGCCAAGCGTGCGGCGGCGCCCGTCGCGGCAGCTGTGCCTGGTCTTCGGCCGCGCGGCACGACCCAAAACCGATCTGCACCCGCGCTTTGTGTTTCTGTCCTTGGTGTCTCGCCCCAACCCTGGCTCTGGGCAGCTGCCGGCGCTGGTGGGTCAGGGCCTCACGCTGGTCATCAGCCCGCTGCTGTCCCTCATCCAGGACCAGGTGGGGGAAAGGGGGTGGAGGGGCAGTATTTAGGGGGCACTATTTAGGCACAACCGCGCAGGCGGGCGGTCAAGGGGCGCCATGCGCAGCAGGTCCCGCCGTGTGGCCGCGCATCGGCCGCCCGCCTTCCCCGCCCTCCGCCGAGCCGCCTGCGCGTGGCTTTAGGCGGATCAGCCGCCCCTTGCCCCTTGCTGGCGCTGGCTCAGGCACTTGAATTGTCGGACCTCAAACGACCCGGCAGCAACCCTCGCTGAGCCGCCCGTCGCCGGCACCAAGCAAACTCTAGTTTGAAGGCGCTGATCTCACCTCTCCCCAGGTGCTGGGCCTGCAGGCCATTGGCGTCGCCGCAGCGTCCCTCACGTCGCTGACACCCAAGGTGTGATTAGGGGATCAAGGGTGCATGTGCATGTGCACTCGGGGGGCCGCAGAATTCTGGCTGGCCGACCGCGGCACCGCTCTGGCAGTCGCGAGCCGACGCCAGCACCCCGGCTCCAGTCATCTTCTGCTGTGCACAATTTCAGGACACCACAACCTCACTGGCCTGCCCCGCCCCGCACCACCACCCCATGATGCCACACGCCACCAGCCCAACCCCCCAAACCCCACCACCCCAAAACCGTCCCGTCACTACGTCGCAGGATGAGGTCACCTCCCTGTACCAGCAGATGGCGCCAGGTCAGCAGGCAGCGGCCTGGCCCCGCCATGAGACCGCCTCGCCCCGCTGCTTCTGGCCTGAAGGCCCCAAAGTTTTTCGGCACATGGGCCGCCTCCTGGGTGCAATCGAGCTGCGATCCCCACAGCGCAGCACTCCCCAGCTGCCCCGCGTTCGGAGGTCGCCAGGTGGCCACTCAGCTGCCCACCTTTCCGCGCACACCACACTTATCATGTTATGTCTGGCCCCACAAACGCGCACACCTGCGCAAGCACACACCCTCGTACGGTACACACTCACAATTGCGATCACAATTACACGCACAATCACTAGCACACGTGCGTGTGCACGCACGCACGTGCGCGCGCAAACACACACACACACACACACACACACACACACACACACACACACACACATATGACGCCCCACGCGTCGCTATCCAGGCGGCGGCCTGCGGCTGATGTACGTGACCCCCGAGAAGGTGGCGGGCAGCAAGAGGCTGATGTCAAAGCTGGAGAAGCTCTACGCAGCGGGGCAGCTGCTGCGGGTGGCCGTGGACGAGGCGCACTGCGTCAGCCAGGTGGGGCGCGAAGGGGCAGGTGCGGGTGAGTGGGTGGGTCAAAGGTGCGCGAGACACACGGCGACAGCGTGGCTGTTGTGAGTCCCTTTTTTGGTTGGAGCCTCAGTTTCGGCCACGCATGTCTGCACAACACATCATTGTCAGGTCCGTCCCTTAAGCTTATGCACACATGAGATCATGCAAGCTTGAATGCAGATGCGTCCACCCCCCAAACACACACACGCAAACACACACAGGCTGTCACGCTCACCACACAACCGCGCGTCCACACATTCAAACTCACGACCGCCCTCCCAGTGGGGCAACGACTTCCGCCCGGACTACAAGCGGCTCTGCGTCCTCAAGGAGCTGTTCCCCAACACGCCCCTCCTCGCGCTCACCGCCACCGCCACCGAGAAGGCGCGCCGCCCGCGCCTCGCTGAAGCCACGCCTCGCCTACGTGCCGGGCGCACAACAGAACCAAGGGGCTGAGGGCGGCCAACCGCCTTGGCGGTCACGATAAGCAGCCGCGTGCGAATGTATGGCAGCGTTTGCGGGCTGGTCTGTCCTCCCAAAAAACCACCGCAAACCCGTGCATGGCAACTCAGGTGTGCGAAGACATCAAGGCAATCCTGCGGATAGAGGGCTGCGAGGGGTTCAGGTCTTCGGTGGACCGCCCCAATCTGTGCTACGAGGTGTGCATGTGCGCCCGCACGCACACGTGTGTTTGTGTGTGTGTGTGTGTGTGTGTGCGTGTGTGTGTGTGTGTGTGTGTGTGTGTGTGTGTGCGTGTATTTG
>NW_014013052.1:0-19056 GCF_000611645.1 Monoraphidium neglectum | reverse complement strand
TGTGTGTGTGTGTGTGTGTGTGTGTGTGTGTGTGTGTGTGTGTGTGTGTGTGTGTGCATGTGTGCGCGTGCATGCGCGCGCACACGCACGCGCGTGCGCGCGTGTGCATGTGCACGCGCACGTGTGTGCTTTGGGATCTGCTGGGTGCGGAACTCTTGTCGATGTTTGTCTGGGCACAGGCGCGCGGTGGTCGCGTGAGGTGTGCTTGCGGGTGGAGGCAAGCTGTGCGCAGGCATGCATAAAGCGCAGATGCTGGGGGTCCGGAAGGGAAGCGGTCTTTGAATATGCGTGCTCCAGGGCGCAAAGCCAAGTACGGGTGTTCCGTGCAGCCGAGGAACCCCCCCCCAAAAACACACACACACACACACACACACACACACACACACACACACACACACAGCACATACACACACATGCCCAGCGACGCGCGAGAAATCCCCAACCAGGCATGGCCCCCGAACCCCACCCCAAACCACCACCGCCACCACCGCCTCGCCCCTCCGCCGCCGCCCCAGGTGCTCCACAAGAGTGACAAGGCGGAGGAGCACGCGGCCCAGGTGGCGGCATACATACGCGCCCACTACCCAAAGGGGGAGTCAGGCATCGTCTACGCCCTCGCGAGGTGCTGCGCGGCCTCGGCGCATGCGCGTGCGCGTGCGCGTGTGTGCGTGCAGGGAACGTCCGCGCGCCAACGGCGCATGCGCGTGCGCGTGTGTGCGTGCAGGGAACGGCCCGACGGCTCCTTCTCAGGACACACGCACCCCCCAAACACGTGCGACAGCAGAGGATCCCGCAGTCATCAAGATTTCTGGCCCCTCCCCGGGAAGCCCTCTGATAGGCAACAAAAGCCCGGCTCTCCGAGTCGCGTGGCCCTCTCCCCCCCTCACCCCCGCGCAACCAAACGGCTCTCCAGGAAGGACACGGAGCGGCTGGCGGCGGCGCTGTGCGAGGCCGGCCTGGCTGCCTTGCACTACCACGCAGACATGGAGCCCGAGGCGCGCCAGGAGGCCCACATGGCCTGGAGCGCAGGCACCGTGCAGGTGCTTGCGTGTGCGGGTGTATATATTGGTTGTGATGCTGCTTGTGTGAGAGTTAGGTTGTGCTTGTGAAGGGCTTGGGGCTGGGCGAGTGGGGGTGTCATTCTGGGTGCTGCCGCATTGCACCAGCCGGATCGGGGCCCAGTCAGATTGCGATCAAGGCCTAAGTGCGGCAAGGCCAGGACGCATGTGTTCCAACTAGTGCAGGGCGCTGAGGCCCGCCTCCTGGGGTTATCCCCTTTCATCTTCATGTTGGTCGTCAGCCGGATGCTCTGAGTCTCTTTGGGCATGCATCGGCCGCACGCCGTGACCGCGCGCCGCCCTCCTTTTCGGGCAGGTGCTCTGCGCCACAATCGCTTTTGGGATGGGGATCAGCAAGGTGAGTTTTTGAATGCATTACCGCTCTTCTGGTTGGCACAACCGTGCGCCGCAGCCTCGGCAGCGCTCAGAGTCTGGGCCGTCCGCTGCGTCAGCCGCGATCCGCGCGGGCACCTGTTGATAGGCAGAAGCCCACTGCAGCGCGACACAAGGCAGTGGCGGCGGAGCGGCATGGATCAGTGGGGTGACTTAAGACCTGCCCCACGCCCCACCAAATCCGCCACAGACTGACGTGCGCTTCGTCATTCATTCAACTCTGTCCAAGAGCATCGAGGTGCGCGCGGCACACCTGGCCGCCTCGGCGAGCCGGCTGAAACTCATTCCTGCTGCCCGTGTCGGGCGGCCCAGCTCAGCCGCCTGCCGATTGGCAGTGCGCCGCGCATACGCGAGCGCAGCCACTACACCGCCAGGCCCGCGGCTCCAGGGTTTGACCGCCGCCAGCTGCGTCGAACGACCTGCAGGCTGAGCAGCAGCTGCTGAACCTCGTTTCGCAGCGTCCGCTTGCTCAGGACAGCGGGTTGACAAGCGGACGCTGCAAAACGAGCGCCCGTCGGCTTGCGAGCAAGGCGGCGGCCTTCTGACAGGGACCCCGCCGTTTCTGCCTCGTTGGGTGTCTCTTGTGGTTGTGACGGCCCCAGCGCCTGCAGCCATCCTACCTGGCTTGAAAGCAGCCCGTTTGCTAACAAGTCCACAAAGCCATATGCCTTCTCTTTGTGCCTCGACACACGCGTGCCGACCTCCCCTGGCCGCCTCACTGGGCCCCTCCTCAATGCACGCCCACCCTCCCTGGCCGCCTCACCGGACCCCTGCCCCTCCTCACCCCCACACATGCCCACCTTCCCTGGCCGCCTAATGCTACCACTGCCCCCCACCCACCCCCCACACCCCCAGAATTACTATCAGGAGAGCGGCCGCTGCGGCCGCGACGGGCTGCCCGCCAAGTGCGTGCTGTGCTACAGGTGGGCGGGACGTCTGATTGAGCTCGTGTTTGTTTGCCAATTATTCCAAACTGACGGTCATTGCTGCCGTCGATGCTTCAAGGCCCCTGGCCGTCCTTTGTCGCGCCACTGGATCGGCGCCGAGCGTGATTGCTCACCGCGATTGCGGCCCCTGGCCCCATGGCGCTGCCCGATAGCCCAGCGACAGCGACGATGCAGCCCTGCGGCAGGCGTGCGCACGGCGCCGCCCCGGCGCCCCCCGCCCCCATCCATGCGCGTTGGAGGCACAATGCGCCGTGCTTTGCAGATCAACACCCACCAACTCGACCCGTCTCACCGACTGGGTAACAACCATCGACTAATCCCTGAACTCTGCGACCCAAACGCCGACGGATGACGACGCCGAAACCAAAACCATCCTCCCCCAGGTTTTCAGACGTCCTGCGGCAGGCGGCCGTGGTGTGCGTGGAGCCGTCGTGGCGGCCGTGCCTGACGGCGATCGCGCGGTACGCCTCGGGCTGGGCCGGCTGCCGCCGCGCCGCCATACAGCGCCACTTTGGGGAGGTAGGCTTTGGGGGTGCGCCGGGCGCCCGCGCGGCGGCCCGCGGCCCCGGCGTTCGGTAGTTGGGATAGCGGGGGCGCGTGGAGCTTGGGCGGCACGCACGCAAGCGCACGGGGCTCCGTCCAGCCCTGGACGCGGGATGGTGCACACCCTTCATTGCGCTCAGCGCGCTGTGGTCACAGCTGCCCCAGCCCCACACACCCCTCCCCACGGGCGCATCCCTGCGCTTGACGCTTGATCCACGGCCGCGTTTGGTGGCGGCGCAGGCGCCGGCGCGTTGCGCGACGCCCTGCGACCTCTGTGCACTCAAGGCGGCGGGGGGCGGCGGGCCGCAGGCGGCGGCGGGCGGCGCCGGGCGGCACCAGGCGGCGGGGCGGGAGCCTCCGGGGCAGGACTTGACGCGCGAGGGCGTGGCGCTGGTCAAGACACTGCAGGTGCTGGAGCAGTCCTTACGTATGCGCCGCCGTGCGCCGCCGCTGCTTGGCCACACGCGTGGCGGCGGTGGGCCGGGGGTGTTGATTCCAGGCTTACCCTGTGTCGCGGCTGCAGGCAGGCGCATGCGGCAGGCTGGCGGTCAATGTGGGTCTGCTCCTGCCCCGCCAGTGGCGCTGGCACAAGCCTCAACATCCGCCGCGCCGCGCCCGGCCCGCCCCCTGCACACACCTGCGCAGGGCCTGGAGCGCGGCAGCGGCAAGAAGCACACCCTCACGCAGCTGGTGGACGCCTTCAAAAACAGGCGCGCCCCTGACCCCGCTCGACACAGCCCCCGATCCGACCCACCGCGCACGCGCGAGCGTACGCATCGCTGCAGCGCTTGTGCTGCCGCGCTGCCCTGTGCAGCCCCGGCACGCCCGGCGCGCAAGCGCGACTCGGCTCCCAACGGCGAGCGGGGCGGTGTGCTGCCACGCGCAGGAACAAGAGCGCGGACCACGCCGCGGCGGCGGGGCTGACGCGGGACGAGGCTGAGTGGCTGGCCGGCGCCCTGATGCTGCAGGTGGGCCGCCCTGCCCTTGGGTTGGGCTCAAGCCCCGCAGGGGCTGAGAGTGGGGCGCCACGGCGTAGAGTCCCTGCAGGGGCTGGGAACCGGTTGCGCCTCACGCCCTGCGACGGACTGGGGTGTCTGGACGGGTGGGCTACAGGCAGGCGGGGGGCGCTGGTTGACTTCGGCTGTGTGCAGCGGGGCTGCTTGGCCGGCGCGGGGATCCACCAGCAGGCAGCGGCAAGGGTTGAGGCGGCCCATCCAGCCCCTGCCCCTGGATGGCCCTCTAGACGTAGCACTGGCTGCCCGATGCCCCTCGCCTGATTGCCTCAATCGCAGGGCTACTTGTCGCTCGAGTTTGGATTCACAGCTTGTGAGCACCAACATGATTCTGTAGAGGCGCACCTGTTCACGATCTCCTGGGAACCCGCGCTCTCGCACGTGCCTGCCGTCAACCCTCAGCATTGCCACGAGACAAGCCTATATTTATTCAACCCTGGTTGATTTAAGCTGCTGCTGTGCATTCCTTCGCTGCAGCCATCAACCCTTAACCCCTATGCACCCAACCCCTTTGGGCCCCGCAGACTCCACAAACTGCTATCTGTCCCCGACGGCAGCCGGGGCGTCGTTCGTGGACGCGGGTGGTCGCAGGAAGTGAGCGCCGCTCCCGAGTTGGGCCGCGCACAGCCAGCCAACATCAGGACATGCGCCCATGCTCATGCGGTCCTGGCGGCCCCTTGCCCAGCAGCTGCCCCCGGCTGAAAACGAGCATCATTCTTGAGGGACGTCCTGTTGGCATCGCAATCACAGCTTGGCAACATCCCCCACCCTCTCCTCTGAACCCCCTGGGTGGGCATCTGTCTCTAGGCAATACAATTTCGCACACGCTGCCAGTACAAAGTTAAGCCCGTCTCGTCCTGCGGCCTCTCGTATTGCCCTGCAGGCTGGTGCTCGTGAAGCCATCCATGCGCTCCGTGGCGCAGGCGACGGCCGAGGCGGCGGCGGGGCCCAGCAGCGGCGGGGCCGCCACAGAGCCGGGTGGCAAGCAGCAGCAAGGGCAGCAGCAGCGGCAGCAGCGGCAGATGCGGGCTTCGGAGCCCAAGCAGCTGCTGCAGGGGCGGCAGCAAGCACAGCGGGGCTGGGGGCGGGCGCGGGCGGACGTGGAGGGCAGTGACGAGGCACAGCAGGATGGGAACGAGGAGGAAGAGGGGGTCGTGGAGGTGGACGAGGAGGAGGAAGACGATGATGATGAGGAGGAGGAGGAGGACGATTTCATTCCGGCCCGCCGGAAGCAGCGGACTCGGTAACGCGTCTTCGCCGACTGCTGATGGTGCAGGGAGGAGCGGGCAGGCGGGCCTGTAGGCAGCAGGGTGCGGCCGGCGTGGCGTTGGGGGCCTGCAGGGGTGGGTGCTCGGGTGACCGCGGGTGCCCAGCATCAAGGATGCCCAGTTGCTGTCTAAAGCCTTGGGCAATTGAGGGGGGACGAGTGTAACGGCTGGAGCCTGGAGGTAGGGCCCTGGGCGAAGCCCTGGGGCCATATAAGTGGGTGCCTGCCGGGACATACCACACTGGAGGTGGGGTAGCTGCCCGGCAGGTGGCTGTGGGGACTGGTGGTCACAGCCTTAAATGCCCTTCAAGGGACCGACTCGAGACCTTTTTCCTAATGGGGATTCACCTCCCCGTTCCACTGGACCGGCACCAGCGTCCCATGGACAGCAGACCAGCATGCTCGTGGACTGTGCACCAATGCACAGGGGGGGGGGGTTCAGGGTTCAGTCTGCCAAAGGCATGGCCATCATCGCAATGTTTGGGCTGGGCTGGGCCCAGCCCCCGGCACTGAAGTCTGAAGAGGTCCGTGGACCCCAACCCCCATCCCCGCGAACAGCCCCACTCGCCCGTGCTCCTCATTTAGAATTGATTTCACCGCAGTCGCCACGACACGACATGCACGTTTCTCGCACGTTGACACGAGATTTACATCCTCTTCGTAATCTACGAGACAGCGGTCTCGGGGCAATCAACAGGTCAACCGTAGTGGAGGACCTATACCGTACGTAAATTGATTCAGCAGCATAACTCAAATCAACTCCCAAAAGTGAGTCAGAACACACCAGCAGTGCGCTTTTCCACCTTCTCTTGCACCCCAACAACAGCAAGCGAAGGCGCCCAAGGCGCTCCACAAGCGCCACACCCCACCAAAATGGGGGCTCCTCATGGATTGCTGCCCCTCGTGGTGGTCGCCTTGGTGGCTGGAGCCGCGCTAGCAGCAGGAGTCTCTGCAGCCGCCGCCGTCATCGGCTTGCGGGCATTGCTGGCATGGGGCATCGGCCTTTCAGGGTGAGGGAACAGGAGCAGCACGCCATTGTTACTAGGATAAGGGCGCGAACGGTTCCCACATATGAGTTGCTGCATTGTGAGCGCTAACATTGCCGGCGTTTTTATCATCGCCTTATGTGGTGCCTGTGCTTCTGTGACTCACCCACGCTCACCTAAACCTGCTTGCAACCCCGTTTTGGCTGGTCCCGTGCATGTTGTTGCCGCAGGAGCACCGCGTCGGCTAGCTTGTTCCTGGTGCTGCCAGCGGCCGTTGTGAGCCGCGCGCTGCGGTCTTGAATGTGCCGAGAGCCGCTGCTGAAATGACCGCCATGCGAAGTCCAGCTTTGCAGGGCGAAATGCAGGCAGGCTCCGCCGCCAGGGCCGCCACCCCTGCGACTACGCAGCATAAACGCATCCGCATCACGCCCTGCTCTCGCGAGCTTGAACCGCACCAGCCACCCGATCTACGAATTGTCACCACCAGCCACCGCTCTGTCACCCACTGGGGTTTACACATCGCTTTCAGGCCACGTGCGGCCGCCCACAGTGGGCCTGATGCTGCTGGAATAAAGCTTCCGTTCTGCTCCAGTTTGCCTGGGGAAGCATGCCCTTGCCGTGGCGCAAGGGCGGCGTGAACGCCGACCAGAAGCTCAAAAGCGCCATCCAATGGCGCTGTTCACGACGCTCTTCCTCCCTCATCATTGCGGCCTCGCTTTGCTTGCGATGATAATTCGCGTCGCTTGTACGGTACCGCAACGTGTGTTGCTGCTGTTCACTTCCCGAGTGCCTCTCGCACCATTTGGTTCGGCACACTCGACGCTGCGCGCCCACCCCAGCGCATCTGCCCCGTTCGATGAGCTATTTTTAATCCTTATCTCATATCTTCATCCGTGGATCTCAGGCCCTCCCCTGCCGACCTTGACCCCGCAACAAGGGCTGGCCAGCCACCCCCGCATCGTAATCGCGGGATAGCGTAGCCGCGCAAGTACAAGGTGCGGATCCATGTGGCTTATGGGGTCGGCTGCGAGGCTCGACAGGCCTGCTCGGCGAGGCTGCCCATTAGAGGCAGTGCTGTGATGGGTCATTCGCGCACCTGGGGCCCGCTCCATGCGCCGCGCCCATGGTGGCCCTAGTTGATACTCAGGTGGCAATATCCGGCAGCGCTCCCAGATATGCGTCCAGCTCAGGCCGGGTGCGCCCGCATGCGCATCAGCCGCTGCCGTTGTCCAACTTCCGAGCGCCGCTTCCCTGCCACGCGCGTGCAGGCCAGGCATGGAAGGCGTCGCTTTCGCGCGCCGCCCCGCCTCTCACAGGCGCAGCCACTCCTTCAGCGGCACATGGCAGCCCGCGCCCGAAGGCGGCGCGCCCCTGCCGTCCCCGTCCTGCAACGAGCAGCTGCTGGGGGCGCCAGTTGATGCCGCAGCGCAGCGGCTGCTGCGATTGAGGCGGCTGGCGATGGTGGCTGTTGCAGACGGCAGGCAGGCGGGCAGGCTCATCCGCAGAGCGAAAGCCCCCACAAGCGAGAAACACCGTCACGACGGCCAACTGCGCCCGTCGCCGCTGCCGCCGCGGGCGCCGCCCTCGCCGGCCCCGCAGGGCCGTTCACACGCATGGACGACGCGTGACGGCGCTCCAGGGCCGCCTGGGGCAACTGTGGCGCCGAACGCGCCGGCGGTCTTGCAGGAAGAGCAGCAAAAGCTGCAGCAGCAGCAGCAGCAGCGGCAGCAGCAGCAGCAGTGGCAGCAACAACAGCAGCAACAGCAGCAGCACCACCATCACCACCAAGAGCATCAAAACCAACAAGAGCACCAGCAGCAGCAGGAGCAGCTGCACCAGCAGCAGCAGGAGCAGCTGTACCAGCAGGAGCAGCAGCGCAAGAGCCACGTGAGCAGCAGGGTGCAGCTCCTGGAGCGCCTCATCAACCTGGAGCAGGAGCGCGTCGCCCGCAACCCCTTCCAGCAGCAGGCGCAGCGCCGCCGCTGCCAGTCCCAGCCGTCTTCGCCGCTCGCGGCGCCGCTTGCGCCGCGCCGGCCACACCCGACCGCGGCGAGCCAGGCTGCGGCGCCGAGCGCCGGCTGGGGCGGCGCCGGGTTGCAGGGAGAGCGGGCGTCCCGGTTGGACCGTGTGGCTGCAGGGGCAGCGTACCAAGAGGCCGCGCGGCCGCACGAGAGCCACTCGCGGCTGCGACATTGGCTTGAGATGGAACGCGCAGCCCTGGCCGGCCCTGGCGCTGGTGCCGGCGCCGGCAAGTGGTCCGGAGCTACTGCTGCAGCGGCGGCGGCGCACAAGCCCCCAAAGCAGCAGCCGCAGGACGCGGCGTCGCAGGGCACTCTTGCCCACGAGCAGGGGGAGGCTGACGGCCGCAGCGGCGACGCCCAGCGGCGCGCGTCCCCGGTCCTCCCGCTGCCCGAGACCCCGCACGCGCGGCCGCTGGGGCGGCCGCGCGTGAGCTCCGGCAGCACGTGCGAACGGACGGGCAGCAGCAGCAACAGCAGCGTGTGCAGCCACGATGACGTGCAGGCCGCAGCGGCGGCCGCGGCGCCGCTTCCGCGCCGGGTCCCGCAGCAGCCGGCGCCCTCGCCGGTGGCCGCCGGCGTCGCTGTCGCAGCGGCCTATGTTCACACCTCGAGCGCACACGCCTGCGCCTGCCGCCCGTGCGCGGCGGACGTTCGCGTTAGGGACCTGTGCCCGCTGTGCCAGCATGCAATCGAGTTGGTCCTCCGAATGCACCCCTGTGTCGGGGCGCTGGTTGACGACGCTCGCCGGCAGCTGCCCGCTGTTTGAGCGCCGAGCGGCGCCGGCGCGGACCCCTGCCGTTTTGGCCCGGGAAGGGGCTCTGCTGATTCGCACCCGCATCAGCGGCGCTGCGGCATCCGAGGTGGACTGTACTGTAGTACAAACCCCCACTGATGGCCTGATGGCTTGCGCCCACCTCCCCGAGCGTCTCAAGCACCCGCATCCAGCGGCAAATGCGCTGGTGCCCTGCGTGCGCGCAGGGGTACAGGCGGGCGGCTTCGCGCCGTTATCCCGCCACACGCTTGGGTCACCCGCAGCCTCACATGCTGTCCACCATGCAACCATGCAATCGCCCCTGTTGGTGAAACCAGCGGCCATGGCCACTGAACTGCCACCACACGTTTATGGGCCCTGCGCCAGCACCACAATCATTGTGATCAGGTTTGGTCAACTAATGAGCAGCGCGGCCCGCAACAACGGCCCGTTGCTGTTGCAGGCTGCTCCTTATCAAGCGGGCCCCACGGCAGTGGAATTTGGGGACGAGGCCGCCGCGGCGTCCCAAGTTGGACACTCTTTCTTGAACCCCTGGCGCCTCGCGGCGATTCCCATGCATACGAATGCGCTTTCCATCTTCGCAGCTCAGCAATTGCATGTCGCAGGCCCGTCGCACCGCGCCGTAATGGGTGGGCTCGTGTGTTTTGCACGTGTTGGTTTCCCATGCGCGCGTCGTTTTTCGGGGCCCGACCTTTGTCACTGATGCAGGCGTGTGCGGGAGGAACTATCATCTCTTATTTAGGCATTGCGCCCCTTGTACATGCCCCCTCCTGCGGCGGCCTTTGGCGTGAGCCCAACGTATCACTTGCCCTGCTCTCGCGGCTGTACGCCCTGCAGCTCTCTCTTTTGGACAGCACCGTCATCCCATTTCGCCTTGCTCAGCCTGATTTCCAATGGCACCTGTCTCATGTGACCCGATCTGGGGGCGCCTTGGCTCCTTCGTTGTGACGCAGGTGTTGGGGGGCTGTCGACCCCCCCTCCCCCAAACGTCTTGGGTTCCACGAGCGCCCTCACGCTGCAGCCTTAATGAATCGCAACCAATGTGCTTCAGGTCTCAGGGTTCGGCGTGTACCAGTCACCCCGCAAGTGCCAGTTCACAATCTGTCCGGTCTGAAAAGTGCGGCGTGCTTTGTGAGTGGCGAGGAAGGCACGCTGTGTAATAAAATGAAATTCGACGTTGCGCTGCAGCTCAGGGTAGCGGCTCTGGCCTTGTCAGATGCACAGGCGAATGGCCCCCGGCATGAAGCTGATAACAGCTGCGCCCTCGCCAGCAGCTTCCCCATCAACCTCCCAGGGCAGCAAGGCCGCCATTCCCGCCGCCCCCACCCCTTGCGCAGCGCCCGGGGCGGCCGCCAGCTGCGCGGCCGGCCGCACGGCCAGGTGGCTGCGTGCGGTGCAGGTCGTCACCCCCCTGAGCCCCAGAAACCTCCCAGAGCGCAGCAGGTGACCTGCGACCGGTTGGAAAAACCAGGGCAAGAAACGGGTTGCGCGTCCAGGACTGCGACGCACGGGCAGGCCGCTGGCAACAATCAATGTGACTCAAGGCCCTTGCACGGCCCCATGCAGTACATTGATTGTTTGTCACGGGGCCGCTGCAAGCAGCGTGCGCTGCCGAAGGAGCCACGCCCCATCGGTCGACATCGAGCATCTACCAAGCGGCAGGTGCTGGCGGTGGGGACCACCCACCTTTGCTCAGAAAACCCCATACCCCGTAGCCCTCGACAATCGTACACTCCAGCGCGCCGCTACAGGTGGCCGCGCCCGGACAGATGCAGAGGCCGCCACCCCTGTGGCGGGCAGCCAGGACGGCGGGCAGGCGTGGCGGGCGCCGGACTGTGACGCGGCGCGGGGCAGGTGCTGCTGTTGGCTGCGTGGCGCACAACCGGGCGGCATGCTCCAAATCCAGGTGCCCGGCAGCTGCTCACGCGGCCTCGCAAAGCTCAACGCGCTGCCTCTCGAGGCCCTCCCTCCAGTGCTGGTTGCGCACGCCCGCGCCTCCTGCCCCCTAGACCCTGATTTAGGCAAGGCCCGCAAGCTCCTGCCGTCACCCCACCACCTGAATTGCGGCCGCCGGCCCCTTACCAGAACCTGCCGTTGCCGACAGCGAGCACGGAGGGGTTGGCCACCGGGCGCCAGGGTTCCCCATCCACACTGCACTCCCAGCCGCAGGGCGGCCGCCACGCTAGCAGGGCTGACAAGGCAGCGAGCTCATACGCTGTTGCAATTCGGTGGGGTTGATGATGAGGGAGACGGTGTTGGCCGCCACGGATGGGGGTGATGGCCCAGTCAGGAGCCAGCCAGGTGCAAGACAAAAACACCCGGCCCGTTCACCCACCGAATGGCCACCCTTTGAGGGCCTGCACCCGCCGTGCCGCTGACGCCCCGGCGCCGCAGCTTGCCACGTTGCAGAAGTAGCGCGGCCGGCCGCCGCAACCCGCCGCCGGCTGCACGGTGGCTGGCGCGGGCGCGCATCCGAGCTGCCAGCTGGAGGTTTCAGGGTCCCAGCCTGCTGCCTCTTCGGGCGCCGCCAGCCGCAGGCAACCGACATCCAGGGGCTCTGTTGTTCCGCCCGTCACGCGCTGCGCGGCCGCTGCTGCGTCTTCGCTCTTCCTGGGACGGGGACAGCAGGTTGGAATTCGTGGCCTAGGCGGCAAGGATGCCACCAGGACAATGGCATTCCAGTCAACCTTTGCTGCCTTTGTTGCAATGACCTGGACAACGCAAGTTCAGCACTTGAAAACACATGGGATGTATTTTGTAGCAGCACGAAGCACTAATATTCAGAGGGTCCCACCAGCCGTGGCTCCGGCAGAAATCGTTGCCGGTCCCCAGCGGCAGGATGGCCAGGCGAGCACCGTCGGCCGCCGCCGCCGGCGACGCTGCGGCCGCGGCAGAGTGCTCCATGAAGCCGGTGACAACCTTTCGCGGATGGGGCCGGGGTGGCGGGGCGGGTTCTGACGTGAGGGGGGGGGGTGAGCCCCCAAGCTGCCCTAGGCAGGACACAGGGTGTACTGCAAGGCACCAGGAAGCGTTTTCCTCAGTTGCCTCGTGGCTGGCGCGTGCAGGCGCACGCATTGCAAAATGCACTGCCATAGGGGCTGCCTGGACCCACACACACGTCCTGCATCATTGTTTGGGACGCCCACTGGCCCTGACCTCGTTCAACAGGCCGTCTCCGCCCGCCGACACCACCACTGCCGCGCCCTCCATGAGGGCCTCCCTCGTTAGCCTTGCTGCGTCACCGGGTCGCTGCGTGCGCGCCACATCGATCGAGAAGCCGGCAGCCTCGCAGCCCTGACGGAATGTGTCCTCTACGCGCCGCCAGCGTGCTTCGCCGCTGCCGCCACCACCTGCAGGGCACTATCAGCAATCAGTGAAGCTGGCGCCACATGCACCTACAGCTTCAATCAGGAAACAATTGTGTACAAACTGACACGTGTCAAGCGCGATAGATGCCTACTCGTGGGGTTGACAACGACATAGCAGCGTCTCGATCCCGGAGTTGCCATTGTGTAGATGCGAGATTGCATGCGACAAGGCGTGCCTTGGTGCTCTCCACGCACTCAGAAGACAGGAAAGAGGTTGCACCTGAACTCAGGCGTCTCCCCACTCTACAAATGACATGCAAGTCCTGCCGGCCGCCCAGCTGGGTGCGCATGTGCTGTCAGCATCGGGCCCAGCAAGCTACCCAGCTGGACTCTCATTCATTACCTGGTTTGGTGCATGCACGATTTTGTCGAGCTGCGGTCCATAAATCTGCGTTGGGGACGGCCCGCTACAGCGCTGCGAAAGCAGCGGGCCTCGTTTGACCAGAAGGCGGGTTTACCTCGGCCCTCTGCTTGCTTTGCACAGCCCCCAAGGACGGGCTAGTGGAAGCCGCACACGATCTTGTTACCGAGGCCGCTTCATCCCGCGCTCCCCGGGCCCCATCATCCCGCCAGGCCCGGGCCCCCCTCCTGGTGGCCCCGGCTGCATGTGCGGCGGGGCCATCGGAGCGAGCGGCCCATGCATCAGGTGTGGTGGGCCGCCTGGGGGCTGCTGCGGATGCTGCTGCACGTTGAAGCCGGGAGGTAGCCCAGGTGCCATGCCTGGAGGCAGCATCCCCGGCCCTGGCGGGCCTGGCAGCCCCTGCATGCCGCCCCCGCCGCCGCCGCCACCGCCGCCGCCGCCGCCCTGGAACCCGCGCCCGCCTCCGCCTCCGCCACCGCCCCCGGGCTGCTGCTGCTGCTGCTGGCCCGAGGGCCCCGGCACACCTCCGCCCTGCAGCGCCATCAGCTGCGCCTCCAGATCGTCGGCGCGGCGCTTCTGCAGGAACACTGCCATGAGCAGGTCCTCCTGAGAGGGATGTGAGGGGTGGCAGCTGCTGGATCACAATGGTCGTATACTCAGCACTTGCGACGTTGCGGCAGATGGGGCCCACGGTCCAAGCGTTTGAGCAGTGATAGAAGCCGCGGGCTCAAACTCACATGCGCATTCGGCGACATTTGTTTGCCGGCAGAGCACGTGTGCGATGTGCGATTTGCGGTCGCATGCCACCTCTCATCAGCGCCGCCCAGCGCCCGCAGCCCGCCGCGCCAGGCCCTAAACCCCCTCCCTCCCGCCGCCCCAGCCCACCTGCTCCTCCTCCAGCAGCACTGCCGCGTCCCGCATCTCGTGCAGCGCCGCCTGTAGGTCTGCCGCAAAGCCGCGCGCCACCGCGAGCTGCCGCGCGGTGGCGTCCGACCGCGACTCTGCCAGCTCGCGGCCGAGCTCCTGGTTCTCCTTGAGGAGCTGCTGGCACTTGCCCACGAGCTTCTGGCCCATCTTGGAGTCCTGTGAGGCGGCAGGTGTGCATGAGCGTGTACAAGCATGTGTGCGTGAGCGTGCGTGTGTGTGGTGTATGTGTGTGCGTGTAAGTGTGTGTTTGTGAGTATCCGTGTCTGTGTGTGCGTGTATTCCCGTGCATGTGTGCATGTGATGCGTAGGAAGGATCTGACAGCATTTCCAGTATGACAGGGCCAGCAGGCAGCAGGCGCTTCCTGCCGTCGATGCGCTCGGAGGGGCGGCGAGCACACGGCGCACACCCGCACGCCAACCTGCGTGTACTGCACGCCGTTGAGCTGCTCCTTGAGCGCCTGCACGTGGACGCCGCTCTCCTGCAGGTCGGACCGCAGCCGCTCGAACTCGCGCTGCACGGCCGGGTCTAGTACCAGCTGCCGCACCTGAGGAGGGAGGGGGCGTGGGGCAGCGGGGGAGCGGGTTGCGGTGGCTGCCCTGTTGGGACCACGGGCACGCGGCTGCAAGACGAGCAGGACGCTTCATGCTGCGCGGGCAGCCGGGCGGCCTGCATTCAACGGTGCACCGCACGTCCTGCGGCCGGGCAGGCGCACGTCATGGGCCTGTTCCCGCCCCATGTGGCGCTGGACGCGCCTGCTGCACGATTGGCTCCGCGAGCTGCCAGCCGCTCGCGACCTCGCGCCGCAGCTCGACGTTTTCGAGCGTCGCGTTTGCCAGCTGGATCTGCAGCGCCGCCTCGCGCCGCCGCAGCTCCGCCACTTCCTTCTGCAGCTGCTGCGGCGCAGCCAGCTTGGCGCGCACGCGGCGCTCGGCCTCCTCGGACGCGGCGGCAATGCTGTTGTGGTCGTCGGCTGTGTCGGGTGGCTGCATACCCGACAGCCTGAAGAGGGCCTCCAAGGCCGGGTGCTGCATATCAGAAGATAGAAAGATTCATACACTGGTCAGCCTCAGCAAGCGCGAAGTCCTGCTGGCTGGCAGCGTTCAATGCAAGCGGTGCGGCGTGAGCGCAAAGGCGACTCGCTGCGCAGCAGCTATGGGGCTGCAAATATTCGTACGAATAATTACCTGCATATTGATCACTGGCAACTACGGTACAGGTTGCTGCGCTGCTAGATGGGGCGAGTGAGTGCCTGTGCTTAGCAGGTTGCTGGATTGTATTTTGGACCTCGGTCACACACTAATTGTTTGTAGGTTGACACTGAACGAAGAATCAGGCACTGCCGCGCTTTTTCTTAAAGACACTGAGGGCAGAACGGCTGATCTGAGGTGATCTGGAGGAGCTGATCGATATACCGGCTTGCAGCTCTTGAATGAATACTATATGAGAGGTGAGTGCGTGTGTGTGGTTGAAAGCGTGGCCTCACAGCTGGTCCGATCATGGCATTGGCGGGCACCGGCTCGGCGCCGTTGCTGGGCCCTAGGCTGCAGGGTCATCATGAAAGACGCACCTGGAGTGTTGCAACGCATGCTGTTGGCATGCTGCGCTGATGGGGCCTGTCGGGGACGGCAGCTCTTGCGTGCCAGTTGCCATCTCGAACCTGCCTGGGACGGCATCCAGTACCTGTGTACACTATAGATTTACTGTGCGAGCTTGAAGCGCGCTGTTGAAAGGCCTGTAGTCCGGCGACCGCCACGGCGCAGCAAGTGCGTGGTGCGTCAGCATGCGCTCCCTGAGCACACTTGATCACATGAGCGGCCCTCAGGGTCCCGTTCACGCAAGGGTCTCCGCCATAAAACTTGACCTCGCATGCATGCCTTTGTCCTCGCAGCCGCGCCCGCATAAGGCGTACGGCTCCCGCAGCTCGTGTGCTGCGGCGGATCAACGGCAGCCGCGTTTTGCGGCGGGCTTGCCCGGCGCGGCAGGGCATCGCACAGCCAGCAAGGCGCCCCGCCGGCGCTTGCGGCCTCGTCTTTGCGGCCAGCAGCGGCGGCCCCGACAGCACCTGAAACAGCCGGCGGCGGCGGCGCCGCGGCACACGGCCGGCCGGCCACCCTCGCGACCATGGCGGCGCCGGCGCAGCCCATCGAGGTCACGCGGCTGCTCCTGCACGCGCAGGACCCGGACCCCGGCGTGCGCGGCCAGGCCGAGCAGCAGATCCAGTACTTTCAGGAGCAGAACTACTCGGGGTTTCTGGGCAGCCTCGCCTATGAGCTGGCCAACGCCGAGAAGCCGCCGGAGAGCCGGCGGCTCGCCGGCATCGTCCTCAAAAACAACCTCGACGCGAAGGACGACGCCCGCAAGGCCGCGCTCGTGTCGCGCTGGGAGACGGTCGAGGCCTCGCTGCGCGCCAGCATCCGCGGCGCGCTGCTGCAGGCGCTGTCTATGGAGCCTCAGGAGGTCCGGGGCACCGTGGCCCTCGCCCTTGCAAAGGTCGCCGCAATCGAGCTGCCGCGGCGCGACTGGCCGGACCTCATCCCCGCGCTGCTCGCCAACATGAGCGCGTCGCCGCCGAGCCACGGCGTGCGGCAGGCGACGCTGCAGGCGCTCGGGTACATCTGCGAGGAGATGGGGTCGCTGAAGGACGACGTGCTCAGCCCCGAGCAGATCAACATGGTGCTCACGGCGGTCGTGTCGGGCATGCGGCCAGAGGAGCCGAGCGCGGACACGCGGCTGGCGGCGGTCACGGCGCTGCAGAACGCGATCGAGTTTGCGGACCACAACTTTGGCAATGAGAGCGAGCGCAACTACATCATGCAGGTGCGCAGACGCGGCGACCTGCGGCAATGATTGCGCTTGCTGCCAACGCCGGGCCAGCAAGCCGGTGTGGGTCTGGGCGGGCAGCCTGTTGGGAGGAACGGCCATGTGTGCGGG
This sequence comes from Monoraphidium neglectum, assembly GCF_000611645.1. Classification (NCBI taxonomy): domain Eukaryota; kingdom Viridiplantae; phylum Chlorophyta; class Chlorophyceae; order Sphaeropleales; family Selenastraceae; genus Monoraphidium; species Monoraphidium neglectum. The sequence goes on along the minus strand of NW_014013052.1, from coordinate 2,468 downwards.
GCGCTTGTTGCGTGGTTGGGTCTGCGCCGATTAGCTTGCTGCCGTGGTCGGCGCATGCACTTGTCCAGCTGAGCAGCGCGCCGCTCGCCACACCTCCCCCCCCCCCTGCGCCGTTGCACCGCTGCGCCGCTGCCCCACCCTTCCCGTCCTGCGCTCCAAACCCTGCAGGTCGTGTGCCAGGGCACCGTGGCCAGTGACGTGCGCATCCGAGTGCAGTCCTTCGCGTGCCTCCACGAGATTGCCGCAAACTACTACGCCAGGCTGCCGCCCTACATGCAGGTGCGGCGCCGTAGGAGCCTTGCACGCGTGCGCGCCCGCGCGCGCGTGTGTGTGTGTGTGTGTGTGTGTGTGTGTGTGTGTGTGTGTGTATGTGTGTGTTGAGGAGATGGGGCGCTGCATCCAGGTGGGGCGGCCGGGTCTGCGGGTTGACACCCTAATTGCGACCAGATGCCGCCCGACGGCGCTGGCACAACGAGCGCTGCAGGTCGGTCCCATCGGGCGGGCCGACGCCTGCCCGCCCCGCTTCGCTCACGCCTTGGCCCGGCCCTGCGCCTCCCCCTGCGGTGGCCCTGCACGCACCCCCACCCCCCCACAGGAGGTCTTCAACTTGAGCGTCAAGGCCATCAAGGAGGACGAGGAGGACGTAGCGCTGCAGGCGGTGGAGTTTTGGTCCACGCTCTGCGACTACGAGCTGGAGCTGGAGGAGGAGGGCGAAGCCGCAGAGGAGGTGCGCGTATGTGTGGTGGACACTCGGCAAAAGGGGAGGGAAAGCTCAGCCAATGCGGGGGCGCGAGGCGAGGGCGAAGTGCTAAGCGTGGCGAGCGGGAGGCTGCGTGGCTGCAGAGGGAGTGCATGCTTTTTCAGCGTGAGCTCACCCCACTTTTGAGACTTGTTATGCCCGTGTCAACCTTCAATGCGTGTTCTTTGCCCTGCGCATCACCTTGCCTCACCCCCCCTTTACACACACACAAACACACACACACATACACACACACACACACACATACACACACACATACACACACACACACACACACACACACAGACCAACCACAACTTCATCAAGGCGGTGACGCCCCACCTGGTGCCGGTGCTGCTGGAGCAGCTGGTCAAGCAGGAGGAGGGCCAGGAGCAGGACGAGAGCACCTGGAACCTGGCAATGAGCGCGGGCACGTGCCTCGGCCTCGTCGCGCGCGTCGCCGGCAACGACGTCGTTTCAGTGGTGCGCGGCCGCACTAGCACGCGCGCGACGGCGCCCGCAGCGGCGGCGGCAGCAGGGCTCGCAGAGGGACGGGGACGCGCGTGCTTTGCCGTTGGATGCGGCGCGCGGCATCGCGTCGTCACACCGGCCTCCCCCCGACCAGGCTACACAACCAAGGCTGCTGCGGCTCTTTTACGTCCCCCTCGTCTCCCTGCTCCGCAGGTCATGCCGTTTGTGACGACAAACATTGCCAAGTCGGGCAGCCCCGAGGACTGGCGCTGGCGGGAGGCGTCGACGTTTGCGTTTGGCTCCATCATGGAGGGGCCGTCCGCAGTGGGGCTTGTGCAGCTGGTGCAGCAGGCTATGCCGTTCTTGTTGCAGGTGGGTGGACAACCATATGTGTGTGTGCGTGCGTGCGTCGGCGCTTGTGCGTGCGCGCTCGTGTAGGCACACGCTTGTGCGTGTGTGTGTGCATGTGTTTTTGTTTTTTTGACCACATCCTCGTGGGAAGCGGGAGCGTTGATACATGCGTGTGCCTGCATGCATGCCACAGGCATGATTTTACGAGTCAGGGATGGCCAATCCTCGCGCAAGGCTGCTGTGACACTGTGTTTGGAGGGCCAACTGCGTATGCACTAGCACTCAAGAAGCCACGTCCCCTCTTCGGCGCTGCACGTGCGCCTGATCGCTCACCCCATGCCCCTGGGCGTCACGGACGGCTCACTCCTCACCACCCCCCAGGCCATGAAGGACCCCCACCCCTACGTGCGCGACACCACCGCCTGGACCATCGGCCGCGCCTTCGAGTTCCTGCACGACACGGGCAACCCAGACCTGCCGGCTCTGGTCGGCCAGGACACGCTGCCAGGCATTGTGCAGGTGCGGCGCGCCGCGCCCACCGCATTCCGGCCTGCGCCGAGCCCGGCGGCGCCCGCCCCACCGCACCCACCTGCTGCAACCTTTGCAGCCTTCTTCGCCCCCGAGACGCGTGGGCAAGGCGCGCCCGCCCGCGTTGCTTGGACGTCCTGAGGGCTGGGCCCATCGCCGCTGCCGACAGCACCCAGGTGCTGACAAACCGGCCCCAACCGCTGCCAACCGCCGCTGCTGCCTTTGCCCCAACCCCAGGTTTTGAAGGACGGCCTCAAGGACGAGATCCACATCGCAAAGCGCGTGTGCGACGCCATCGGCATGCTCGCCGCAGGCTTTGCGAGTACATCCTGTGAGCCGGCCTGCGCGGCTCCACCCGCCGGCCCCCCGCGCTCGCTGT
>NW_014013053.1:20785-24114 GCF_000611645.1 Monoraphidium neglectum | reverse complement strand
AATGGACGCATGTGGTGCAGGCGGTCAGACCTCCTGCGCATGCAAATGCACAGCCCAAGCAGTCTCCCACCACCCCCCCCCACCCATTCACAACACACACATGCGCAATACACCCTCAACAACACCCCCCCAAGTCACACACAGAAACAAGCACACACGCACATACACAAAACATGTGCGCGCGCGTGCATGTGCGTGCATTGCCTGCTCAGCACTTTGAAACAGCCCCCACCTGCATCCCCCTTGATGAATCGGCGGATGTCATCACGATACTTGCCGTTCCACTCCGCCCACACGTCCCAATTCGGGAACGACCCCACCTGAATGGGGTGGGATATGGAGGAACGAGATAGGAACGCGCCCGTGCCACACGACAGGGCAGCACAGCAGGCCGGCAGTGAGGGGACAGGGCTGCGGCAGGGAGGTCTTGCATAAACTTAATGGAAGGGGTGGGGGGCGGGGGTGCGCGCAGCTGCAAGCGGTCGCAAGCCCTTACCACGTGATGCGCGTGCGGCGCCGCGCGGCGCCGCTGCCGCTCCACATCCCGCCGCCCGCCGTTCGGCCGAAGCGCCCCCGTCACGCGACGTGCTGCAACCCTAGGGCCCCCCCATGCGACGATGCATCCCATGGGACGCGCATCACGACTGCGCCGTCTCGTGGTCGGACACACGCTCGTCGTGCCCCAAACCGCGCGTCTTTCGACACGCGCCACTCCTTCCTGCAGGCCGCCTCGTCATCGTCGCGTCACGCATCGATCCCGTCATGTGTCCCATCCTGTCACAAAAACCATCAACCCTTCAGCGGCGGTAACCAAATGTAACCCCCAAACCCTGAACCCTAAACCATCAGCTCTGCACCCCACCTGGTACATCCCCAGATCCCAGGGCTCAGCTATGAGGTGGACCTTGGATAGAACCGGGTGCTTGGCGATCTCACGGATCAGGGGGGGCGCGGGCATGGGGTGACCCTTGGAATCTGCGAGCGAGGTTTGTGATGGTTCAGGCGGGAGGGGTGGGAATGGGGTTGCGGTAGGGGTGGGAGGACAGGCAAGCGGGGGACGGGTGAGAATACGCGCGAAATGGCTGGGATGCTTCCAGCGGTCTCCTTGTCTGGACCGGCTTGTGGGTCGCGTCTGCCGCGCGAGAAGCGCAGGAAACCCCCGACTTGCTGGCTCTGCCCCAGGGTGGCAGCTGCTGCTAGCCAGTCAATATGTGGCAAGACGTGAATACTCGGCGCAAATCTCGGGGGCCGCGCCGCGACCTGTTATCTCCAGATCCAATAGCAGCCAACTATGATCACACCAGCGCGAGCAGAGCGGCAGCAGCACCAGGATCCATCGAACCCTGATCCCTGGAAGGGCGCCACGCAGACGGCGCCGCGCGAGCGGCAGCATGCCGGCGGCCCCACCCTGCTGCGACGCGGCGCGGCGCCTGCTCACCCCTGCAGAGGCAGCTGGCCAGGTCAAACCTGAATCCATCCACGTGGTACTCCTCCACGAAATTGACCTGTGGGGGCGAGGTGGGGAGGAAAGATGGTGGACGTGCGGCGCGCCGTGCGTGTGGGTGGTGGGGGGGGAGGGTGGACAGGTGCGTAGCAACAACAGTGCGCGTGCAGCACGCGGCGCGTGGGATTGACGTACAGAACGGAGGGCGTTCGCGTGCGGCATGTTGAGTGCAGTGCGTGCAAAGTCAGGCGCAGAACTGTGTCGCGCCGAGGACGCGAGAGGGTGCAAATTTTTGATGCCTTTCTCCTTGATGGTTTGCGAATGGCGCCAGCTGCAGTGTGCTCGCTTCAGCGCTCTCCTCGCCGTCTTGTGGCAAAAAGCAAGCAAAACCCCACTGCCCACCGCAGAACAAAAGCAACACCGCCGCGCCGCACCAGGCTGTCGATGATGAGCTGTTTGACCACAGGGTGATTTGCGTTGACCGTGTTGCCGCAGCCGCTGTAGTTGATGAGCTGGACGTACTGGGAGGTGTCCACCATATAGTAGGTCACCGAGTCGATGCCCCTGGTGGGGGTGTGGGTGCAGAGTGTGGCGGTGGTGATGTGGGGGGTCAGAGGCGCGGTCGAGCAAAGGAAAGCGGGATGGTTCGGGGGGGTTTGGGACGGTGCGGGCCGAGTTGGGATGGACATGGAAGGGGGCAGTGCCGTCGAGCGGCGGGTCGATGCGCTGACTTCCCTGGGGTTTTTAGCGTAGAAGGGTGCATATGTGTGCGCACCCGCACGCGTGTGCGCAGGGGTGTGCGCGTGCGTGTGCGCGTGCGTGTGCGCGTGCGTGTGCGCGTGCGTGTGTGTGTGAGAGAGAGAGAGAGACAGAGAGAGAGAGAGACACAGAGAGAGAGAGAGAGAGAGAGAGAGAGAGAGAGAGAGAGAGAGAGAGAGAGAGAGAGACCCCACGTGTGTAATTGATCATCTGGTTGTGCGAGGGCCCCACCTGAAGCTGATGGTGTAGGGGTGCTTATCGTCCAGCTCAGCGGTGTGGTTGTACACCACGTCAAGAATCACCTGGATGCCCGCAGAGTGGAGCCTGGGTTTTGGGAATAGGGGGGGGGGGAAGGCAGTGGTGGTGAGGGAGTGCGGGCAGCAGCGCTGCGGGTGAGTGTGAAAGCGCATGCGGGGGCAACTCGGTGCTTCCCCTGGTTCCCAGAGGGAGAGGGAGCGAGGCTAAGGGGGTAAGAATTCGCCGACCGGTTTGCGCTGGAGGTCAAAGGCTGCGAGTCCCGAGCCCGAGGCGTGCACACACATGAACCAGGGGCGCCCTCCGCAGACAAACAAGGGGGGCCGGGGCTCTCACTCCTTGACCATCGTCTTGAAGTCCCGCGCGGCGGCCGCGGGGCCCTCGCCGCGGCCGAAGCGGCTCATGGGGGCGAAGAAGGACATGTGGGAGTAGCCCCAAATGTTGACCATGTGCTCCCTGGGATAAGGAGGAACCAGGTCAGGTGGGTGCAGGCCAGGTGAATGCAGGCCAGGTGGGTGCAGGCCAGGTGGGTGCAGGCCAGGTGGGTGCAGGCCAGGTGGGTGCAGGTGCAGGTCAGAGTCGATATGTGGGACGATCAGGCGGACGCGGTGTTCGGAATAGTCTGATGGGTGAGGGATGGGGGCGGGGCGGTGGGAGGGTGGAGTGAGAGGAAGATGCGCGTGTGTGTCCGTGGCTCATGGCTGCGCAGGCGAGGGCATGCTGCCCCACCAAGCACCCACCTGGGGTTCCTCCAGCGCTGCAGCTCGAGCTCGTCGTACTCAAAGACGGGCAGCAGCTCCACGGCGTTGACACCCAGTGACGTCAGGTGGGGGATCTGGGGTGCGGGGAGGGGGAGAGGGTAGTTTAGGGT
>NW_014013053.1:0-20574 GCF_000611645.1 Monoraphidium neglectum | reverse complement strand
GGGGAGGGGGGGACTGGGGTTTTCCTAGGTTGCGAGAGTGATAAGTTCCAGCATACGCGGCTTCAAACCAGTGACAACTATCAAGCTTGCAAAAGGGGTGCATGCAAACACACACAGTCCAATACAAACGCACACGTACATACACAGACAGACACACAGACAAACAGACACACACACAAACACACAGGTGTTTGTCATGTCCACCCCCCCCCCCCCCGGCCGCGGCCAGGCCTCACCTTGTCCACCAGCCCCAGGTACGTCCCCCGCCGCTCCTCCGCCACGCCGCTGCTCGCAGCTGCCGTGAAGCTGCGCACCGCCATCTCGTAGATCACGAGGTCCTTCAGGTGCGTGGCCGGCCGCTGGTAGTCCGCGCCCCAGTCAAAGGGCGGCGAGTCAAAGTCAAACGTGCCCCACCACTGACTGCCGCGCTGCGGGAGGGGTTTCCAGGGACGGCCGCCGCGGCGGGCGGGCACGCATGACAAGGGCAATAGGTTTCAGGTCAAGTTGCCAAGATGGCAGGCGGGGTAGGCGTTGCAGGAGGGGGATTCGAAGCGTGGCATCGCAGGCTCTCCCTGGGTTTGCGATCGCTCCTACGATTCGACCGTCAGTCAAATCCCAGTGCGTCCCTTGCTGCCGCGATCCAAAAACATCTCCATTCCTCACAGCAGAGGCCACGTATTTCACTCATCGCGGCAGCCCGCACACGCCAGGGCCCTTATTTCATTATTGAGCGAGGCCTCCCGCAGCCACAGCAGGCAGGCCCCTACCCCCGGCCGCCCCCACACGGGCCGCGGCCTGGCAGGCACGACTGGAAGACTCACGTTGAGCTCGAACCGCTCTAGTGGCTCCCGCACCCCCCACTTGTCGCGGCCCGCCACCAGGGGCGCCCGGGGGTCAAGCAGTATGCTCTTAGAGTCCCACCTGAGCCAGGGTGTAGGTTCCAGGGTTTACGGCGAGGTGGGGTGGTGCGCGGGATGTGAGGATGAGATGATGGGGCTGTGTGTATTTGTGTGTGTGTGAGTGTGTGTGTGTGTGTGTGTCTGTGTGTGTGTGTGTGTGTGTGTGTGTGCCTTGACGGCAAATTGAACAACAAAGCTGGAAGCTGGTTCAGTGGCTGTTTTCCAAACGTCCATTTTTCTGGCATCCAAAAGGATGTGCCTCCGCCCGCGGCGAGGGCGCCCTAAATGATGGGGCACGCGCGTGGCGTGCGGCCAGAGGCGACCCAGAGGAGCCCCGGGCGGGGTGGAGGGGGCAGGACGGGGCCAGCAAGGGCATGCGGCGACATGACGACGCCCGCTACTGCCAGCAGCCGTGCGGCCCCCATCGCCCTGGAATGCCACCGATGCGCACACCAGCGCCCGGGGGGAGGGGGTTGCTGCAGGCAAGCCGCCCCCTGCCTCACGCGGCCACACCCCTGCCTCCGACGCGCACGCCTACAGTCGGTCTTGAAAGCCGCCCGGGCTCCCCGCGCCCGTCCCAGCCTCCCGCCCCTGCTGTCATCAGACCCCCTGGGGGCCACCTCCAGGGGTCCGGCCCCCTAACCCCCCCCCCCCCCGCCCCATCGCAGCCCACCTGTACCCTGTGTCCCACCCGCCCTGCCCCAGCACTCTGTAGCCATACAGCACCCCGCTGCCCGGCAGGCCCTCCAGCGCCACGTGCCACACGTCGCCTGCCGCAGGGGAACAGAGGGGTGGGGGGGCGGGGCCTCAAACGGGGCGCAAGGCCTAGGCCTAAGTGACTAACAGCAAAACAGGCCGCGACGGGGTTTAATGGCCGCCGCCCATGGCGCTGGGAGGGCTCTATTTGAGACCGCGTGCAAGCTGCCGCGCCGGGGGGCTGCAAGAGCGGCGCCGTCTCGGCACGGTGCTGTCCCGGCGCGTCTTACAGCTGCTGGAGGGGTAGTGCAAGCACACAACATAACACACGCAACACGCATGTGTTTACGTGGACACACTGTCAGTTTCATAGACACAATATCTGCGTGCACCAACATACATGTATACGAACTACATAAATACTCATACAAATGTGTACATATTCATACATGCACACCCACCTGTCTTGTTCATTGGCACCTCCTGATCTGCGCCCGACTCTGCATCATGCAGCACCAGCGCCACGGACGTCGCGCCGCCCGAGAAAACGGCAAAGTTGACGCCGGCGCCCTGCTTGCTTGGACCCAGGGGTTCCGGGGTGCCTGAGGGGAGGGGGAGGGGGGGGGGGAGCGGGCGGGGTGCAGGGGTGCCAGGCCAGGGTGTTGCTGGGCTGGGGTTTATATGGGCTGGTGATCAGGAGTGTGAAAAAGAGGTGTCCCCATCCAGTTGCGGGCCGGAAAAATAATTTACTGCCAAAGCACAATCGGTGTGGCTGACTCCGGGATGGGATGTGGATACTGTTGCAGCACCCTGACTCTTCTGCCTCCGCTTGCCTGCCGCGACAATGTATGCTGGCTTTTGGGGGGCAGCCGCTGCCTCGGCCGCGAGGGCCTCCTTGGTCGTGCTACGCGCGACGGCGCGCGCGCCCCGGGCGTCGCCGCTCGCAGCTCCGCGTGGGTGCTGCTGATCCTTGGCAGCGCTGCGCACAGTGACGCAGGGCGCCGTCCTCGAGCGTCGCGCATGAGGGATAGCCGCCTGCGGCCGCATATTAGTGTGTTTTGAGTGCCTCCACGGCCATGCGAGCCCGTGTGCCATTGAACAAGAAAGTAGGTCGCTTTGAGATACAAAGATCGCCCACCCACCCGCTGTATCCCTGCAGGAGTGGCCACAACGCCTGTTGAATGCTTCAGTAACATCCTGCGCCGTCCTCCTCGCGCTGCCGTGCTGCGAAAAGCAAACCTAGATCACTTCTGTCCCAGCCAGCACGTGCTTTGAGATGTTTCTTGCAATGCGGGTATAATACCACGAATCCGGTGACAAAGATATGTTCGGCAAGACGCACACGATTTCGCCGCACGATGCTCTGCGATGTTCCGACAGCATGACTAAGCGCAGCTGCCGCTCGTGGGTGTGTCCGCCCAGGTGATCCCCTTCTCAAGCACTCGCATGAGCACTTGTGAGGTTTGATAGGGCGTTCCCATCAAACCCTATCAAACCTCACAACGTCCGATATGCCACCACCAAGTCTGCTGTGTACAGTGTTGGTCAAAGCATGCTTTGCTTGCCCTGTGCTTGCTATTGAGGCTACAGAGCCCCTTGACCACACTCATAGCAGCCCAACAACCCCCTCCAACACTTAATCGAGCTGTTTTGCACATATAAGCGGTATTCTGGTACCAATGGTGCACAGTCGTAACACGGTAAACCAACCCACAACAACAGGAGTGGTGTACTCGTCCGACTCCCAGGGATGAAGCAACCCTGGCTGCCGACGCATGACAGGCAAGAATCAGCCTTTGCCATTTGCTGCCTCACCAGCTGCGAATTCCCGCTCGGCTGCAAGGCGTCGCAGGGGCCAACCCTGGAGCCGTGAGCAGGTGTCACAACCAAGAGGGCTGCAAGGGGCTCAAGGTGCAGCTCGCTGTCTGGCCCTTTCTGGGTTGTGCCTCCCAGCTTTCAGGATCGCACCATGCGGCCAGGAGCGCTAGGGCCCTGTTTCCCGTATGCAGCACGCGCCAAGCGGGAGCGGGCGGCCACTCAGCTCTTGCAATTGTGTGCGAGGCGGAGAAGCCAGTAAGCGGTCAGCTGCCACCAAGCAGAGACTGGATTGATTGCTTAATTGGCTGCGCCTGCGCGAGTTGTGCACGTCCTAAAACCCGCGACGCGGCGACCATCTAGCGCAGCATGCTGGCGCCCTCAACCACCAGCAGGATCACCATTCAGCACCTTTGGTGGATCGCACTATGTACTCGCTTGGCGCTTGTGCATGCACACTAAAGGTTGGCAAAGAGGCCGGTGACGCAATCACAGGGGCGAGTGAGGGGCGTGACAATTGCCTACACCGGCCATCTGCCGGGGTCGTGCAGGCCGCCAGCAGGGCACATGCAGAGCACATGAGGGGCGGTGGCTGCCGCCGCCCACCCGCATTTGCTACCGCGATGTGGAACCATGCTGCAGCAATCCCTTCTTTTACTGATTGTCGTCTGCATATAAATACGTATCATGAAGAGGGCGCGAGACTCCGATTGTGTCAGTGTTATTGTCTTGCTTTGTAGTAAACTTCTAACAGATCTGCAACAATACTGCGACATCGTCCTATAAGTCTCGTCGCGACCAATGCTTGCTGACGCAGGAGGTAGACCAGTGTGTGCGCCATTGCCGCAGCACCCGCTGCGTTTGCCGCTGCTGCTGCTCCCACTACGTGCTGCGAGCGGCGGATGTGGATGCCTGGCTAGGCACCGCACCCCTCCAAGGCGATTGTCTGTGATCCATGCGGTGCATGCGGCACACTCTGAGGGCCAGGTGGGCCCAAGCCGCCGCCGGCGACGGTCCAGGGGGGCATCCATTGAGCTCCAAACCGGATTGCTGCACGGGCAGAGCGAGCGCCGGTTGCACCACAACGAGCAAGCTGCGGAGCCGCAGAGCCCTAGACGTCAGCGGCGGCAGAGTCAGAAGCCGCCGCCGCCGCGGCTGCAGCAGCAGCAGCAGCATCAGCAGCAGGAGCAGCAGCAACCGTCTGCGTCGCACACGCGCCGCCTCCTGGGCGGCGGCGCCGCCGCCGCGGGCCCCGACGAGCTCGGCTGCACCCACTTTGGCGCCTGCGCCGGCTGCACCCTCAACTCGGGCCTCGCGTCCCCGCCCACCGCGGCGCGCGCCGCCGCTTTCTTCGAGTCCCTTGGCGCTCCCGAGGGCGCGTTCCGCGTGACGGCCGGCCCCGCGGCCGGCTGGCGGTGCCGCGCCAAGCTCGCGGTCAGGGGCCGGGCAGGGGCTCCTGTCGTCGGGCTCTTTGGCGCCGGCAGCCACGTGGCGGTGGACATACCCGAATGCAGGTGAGGAGGCCTTGCGAGAACGCCGAAAACCAGCCTGGGGGTGCGGCGCCCCGCGCCTCGTGCTCCAATGCACGTTTGCGACACGGCAGACACTCGCCCGTCAAACTGCGTGGCTATGGCAAAGCCCGCCCGCGGGTGGTGCTGCTTGCGGATAGTGTCTTGGTGCCGCTGCAGCTGGTAGGCCACCTGCCACCCCCAATGCGTGGCTGCAGCCCCTGCAAGCTAGCCAGCTCACGCTCAGGCTGATGCTAAAATCCCAGGGACCGGCTGCATCCCCCGCGCGCTGCAGGACCCACCACCCACGCATCAACGCCGCCGCCGCGCTGCTGCGCCGCGCGCTCGCTATGTCGCGCGTGCCGCCGTATGATGAGGCGACGCAGTCCGGGCTGCTGCGCTATTGCCAGCTGACGGCGCTGCCAAGCCGTCCCGGCGGGCGGGCGGAGGACGACGGGGAGGCGCAGATCCAGGTGAAGGGCTGAGTCAGCACCAGCTGTGGTGACGCCAGCGCCGGCGCTGCATGCTGTTCTTGGGACTGGACTCTTGCGGGCTTGATCAGCGGAGGTTTGGGTGAGGCAATGCCAGATCAGAAACAGAAGGCGCTTGGGCGGCCAACCAACTCCCGGCAGCCAAGCCACATATAGCCAGATGCTTTCGCCGCACTGCGCACGCCCAACCGCCTTTTTGCTTGCATGTATCTCCTGTGGGGTCGGAGCTATCCTATCAACTCAGCAGCGCCTGTGGGCAACGCCTGCCGCTTCCCACGCGCAGCTGGCCCTCGTCTGGAACGCGGCAGGCCCCGACCACCCACAGGCGGCCGCCTGCCGCGCGCTGGCGGCCACGCTTTGGGCGCTGGCGGGCCCGCGGGGCGTCCCGCCGGCAGCCGGGGCGGCGGCTGGGGGGAGCCAGCCCTCTGGTGTGACAGCCGCGGCGGTTGCGGCGGCGGCGGCGGCAGGGGGCAGCGGGGCTGCAGCGATGCCATTGGCCGCAGGGGCCGTCCTAAAGCTTCGGGCGTCAGGCGGCGCGGCGCCGACCCAGCGGCTGCGCCAGCGGCAGAATCAGCTTCAGCAGCAGCAGCAGCAGCAGCAGCAGCAGCAGCAGCAGCAGCAGCAGCAACAGCAGCAGCAGCAGCAGCGGCAGCGTTCGGGCCTGCTGCACTCGATATGGTTCAACTACCAACCGGACGGCGGCAACACGATATTCGGGCGGGAGTGGGAGCGGGTAGAGGGGCCCGCGTACGGCTGGCAGGACTTTGGGGGCGCGGCAGCTGCAGTGGGGCCAGCGGGCTTTGTGCAGGTGCGGCGCGCCGCTCGTCTGCTGTGTAGCGCGGTTTTGGCCCTGCAGTTGTGCGATCTGCTTGCGAGAGTTGGTTCGCAGGGCCGTTGCATCTTTGAGGGTGGCTGGCGGGGCGCCTTGGCCGCTTTGGCAATGTCAACCTGCCCGCGCCACGACCGGGGCTGGTGCCAGCGGCTTGCTTACCAGGATGTCGGCCTTCAGAAGTCGTGACGCCCCGCAGGCCAACTTTGGCGCTATGCAGTCGGCCCTCGACGCGATCTGCGCCGCGGTGCGCCCCGGCGCGGTCGTTGCCGAGCTCTACGCGGGCAGCGGCGCCATCGGGCTCGCCCTCGCGGCGCGCGGCCGCGCGGCGCGAGTCACGTGCGTCGAGCTCAACCCCGCCTGCAGGTGCGTGCGCACGGCGCTGCTGGGGCGGCGGCGTCGCTGGGGCTGCCGCTGGGGACGCCGGCATGCAGGGGTTTGGGGTGCCAGGGCGGGGGGTGACAGGGTGCCTTGGGTCCGGCATGGGCAATGGGCCCCCACCCTTTTGGCTCAAACGGTCAAAGTCGATGACGCGATTCACACCGCATTGGTGCGCACAGGGGCCCCTTCGACGCTGCCAAGGCTGCGTTGCCAGAGGTGAGGGCCCGGCTTGCTCATGCACTTTGAATCTGTTTGTGGAGCGCCTCTGCAATCGCGGTCACTAGCATGTACGTATGCAACGCCCACCGATCTGCACACGCATACAGCTTTGCTTGCAACAACAGCGGTGCCATTTGCCTGAATTTGCCCAGGCGGTCGCGGCGCGTGTCAGGCTGGTGACGGCGTCCGCGGGCGACTCCCCGGCTGAGTGGCTGGCGGGTGCCGATACCGTCGTGGTAGACCCTCCCAGGTTGGTGGCTGATGTGGACGCCACTATCGGGCTTGTGTACAAGCGATGTCCGTGTGTACGCCCTGCCTGGTTTTGTCACTGATACGTGCAAACAGAGCTAACTGTGGGTGCTTGAGCGCGGCGTGCAACATTGCTGTGTGGCACTGGGTTGGCCTGTGCACATAAATCACTGTACATCTTGCGTGCGCTTTGCGAATGACTGCGTAATATGTATACGTTGACTGCAAAGCGCTCACCAATTCCTGCAGGAAGGGCCTGGATCGGGCGCTGCTGGAGGCGCTGCTGCAGCCGCTGGGCACAACTCAGGCGGAGCAGGCCGCCAACCCGGCCCCTTGCAGCAGCGGCAGCAGCAGCAGCAGCCGCAGCGCAGCACAGGGTGTTGCTGGACCCACGGGGTATGTAGGAAGCACTGACGGCAGACGCGGCAGCGACCACCAGGCAGGGGCGGCGGCTGCGGCGGCGGCGGCGGCGTCCCAGCCGACCCGCCTGGTGTATCTGTCTTGTGGTTACGCGGCCCTCGAGCGCGACGCGGCGGCGCTGGTCGCCGGCGGGTGGCGCGTGGCCGGCGCGGAGGCGTTTACTTTCTTCCCGGGTACAGACAGCTTGGAGACTCTCGCCGTGTTCGAGCGCGCCTGACGCCGCCGAGACGCGCTCGCCGCGACGTTTCGTGGCGCCTTTGCGCTGTTGAATGCGCGGCTCGCAACAGAGCAGTATGCTGTGGCGCCGCCGCTCCGTCCCAATCGGAGGGTGCTGTCGCGCACAGTGGCACCTGATGCCCAGCAGACTCCTGGCGCAGGCGCGCAGGCGGCTCTGTGACGTGCGTGCGTGCAATGGGCAGGCGTGCAGGATGAGCTGCCTTGTGTAATTGTACAATGTATCCCATCGCCCGTGCTTGGTTGGTTATTATGAAAAGATTGCATGGCAGGCCGATTACATGCCAAGTGGCTGCAGTGCTGACTTGGCCAGTTGTCCAGCACTGTGGTAGCACAGCGCTAAGTTCAGGCCCCCCGCGATCATGAACAAACGCCGTCCATTGACAGCCATGCCAGGCCCACCCCGCTGGCGCGACCTTGCGGCGTGCTGCGCGAGCGGCACGCAAGCCCCTGCAGTGTGCGCTACAGACACCACTCAGACGCGCCTCTACGCCCGCACATGCAAATGCACCTCTCGGGGCAGTACTTGACTCGACTCAACTCGCCTTGCCTTGCGCATGGAAGCGCGGCGCCCTGGCTCAATCATGAGGCGCTCCGCGTGCCTGCCCCCAGCTGGCCCCAGCCCAACCTGACCACCCCGGCCCAGGGCTGCGCACTCGCTCATCAGGTCTTGCAGCAGCAGGGGCGACAACGCCGCGCTGCGCAACACCGACGCCGAGACGCCGGCGGCGGCCGTTTACGCCCACTGCTAGATTGGCCTGCCCGCTGCTGGCGTCGCGTATCCTTCGAGCAGCCAGTCTGTCTTTGAGTCCCTGAATCCTGTTTCAAACGGTTTTCAGCCACGGCTGTCACATAAGGCTCCTTAGGCTTGCAGCTTTACAGCCCTGCGGTGACAGGTGGCACTGATACGCGGCGTGTAATGTAGCCCTCGCGCCGACGACCGCTGCCGCCTGCTGAGCACGGACGCTTCCGTCCTGCAGGAATCCCTGCAAGCGGCGCTGTCGTGCATCGGGGGTGCCAGTGCGCAGCGTTCGCCGGGCCATCCAGGGCGTTTGCAACCATTGGAATCCTCCCCGCTGGTTGGCAGGGGCTGCCTTAGTTGGTGCGAGCACTTGTCAATTTCACTCTCGTGGCTGTTGAGCAGGTTGCTTGCGACGCGGAAGTCACGCCGGCGGCCCTCCACCGCTTGGAGTGCCCAAGTCCGCGTAACCGTGCAGTTATGGGGGTCGATTTCGCGTGGCATGAGCATGCGCTGCTAGCTGCCAACGCATTCGGCCTCTCCACAATGCTGTGCTGCGAAGCCAAGGTCCCCACGGGAATGAAAGCGCATGCGAACACATCCAGTGTGATCACACGCAATGTATTGGTGTGCGCGCCACATTGCATCCTGGTGCTCCCAAGTGCACTTTGCCGCTATGAAGAAGAAACATACATATCTTAGAGGTGTTCGCTTATTGATGTGGGTGTACGTGGTTGGCGTGGTCTCGGCACGCACGCGCGCGCGCACATCCCCCCCCCACACACACACACACACACCGCTTCTGCGGGCGCGTCCACTGCCTTGATCGTGCTGCACCTGCACAGCGCTGCTTAGCAGCAACTTGGGGCTGGCCGCGAGATCCACTGCTTGGTTGTACAGCGACTTCTTTACCCCGCTACTCTCTTGACCTTTCACCTCATTAATATCAAAAACTAACCAACACGCTTGTCGCTTCCTCAAAGAGACGTGAGTAATTCATGTCACTCCGCAGCCACAGTGACACCCTTTGTTGGGATGCCACTTCCACGATCTCCAACTGTGTGAATCAATACGTTGGATCTTCTGCCCCCAACACACCCTTAAGATTGCGGCTGTCCATCAGCACGGTCCAGGTGCCACCTAGCCGCTCCGTGTCCAACTTCAAACTCGACGCGACGTACGAAAAAAGAATCCATGATTGAATTGATGCCAAAAACTATGTCACTATCCACGGAAGTTGACATCTCTTGCTGTGATGCCTGGATACTGATATTATCTGTGAACCTTTCAAGTCGGTAAACTTCGCAGCAGGGGAACGCACTCGACAAGAATGGTCGGCAGAAGCTTCCTGATAATGCTGGTCTTGGCAGGCGCTCAGGTGCATGGCTGAAGGAGGCTTGCTGGAGCAAGTGCCGGTGGTGGCTGTCGCCCATCCCTGAGTATGGCTTGCATGGTCAGCCTGGGGGCCACAACCACGCATACTGAGACATCGGCTTTCGTGAAAAGTGACGCGTTGAACAGGAGCAGTACGGACAGCCCCCGAGCAGCACAGCTCGACAAGCGCGGGCCATGACAGCGGGGAGGTGGCAACGCTGCGCAGCGTTGACTGGCCAACCATGGTCCAGCCGCGCAGAGGCTAGCCGCACACCCCAGTCGCTGCCGTGCCACTGCCACCCACCTATTCACCCATCCATGGTCGCCCCCCCCCTCCCGCACCCCTTGCTTGGTGCAGGCCTATGTCCCGATGGCCGCGAGGCGTACAAGCCCCAGCGGCGCCGCGCCCGCGCGGGCCGCTGGCGCGAGCGGCGCCGTCCAGGCCGCGCTGCCGTCACCTTTCGCCGACCTTCGCCTCAACTGCACTGGCTGCGGCAGCCTGTTATGCTACGCCTACAGCAGGAGCATCCCCGCCAACACCAGCATCATCACACGGGCGACACTGACCGCGCCCGCGACCCTGCGCGCCGGCAAACCCGCATCTTACAACCCGTCGACCAAGGAGGTCCTGGCCTGGGTGTCCAGCCACTTCAACGTCCCGGCCGAATACTTTCGGGTGGCGAAGCCGACAAAGTATGGCGATTACACAGGTATGTGCGGCGCGGGGCGTTTCGGTTGCCACACGCAGCACAAACCTCCTTCCACTTGGGCCGGCAGCTGGCCTGTCCTTCGCAACCGAGCGCGCCGGCGCAGCTGCGGCCTGGCCTTGCACTTCACCACAACGCAACGAAGCCATGCACGTGCTTGGCCCTGCCCTTTTACTCTGCCCAAGTCTGGGTTTGCCCATCCCCTGCATGCAAACCCGCCCATCACCGTCCGCGCAGACACCTTCAAAGTTGGCAAGAAATCGGTAAAGGTCAGGCACGTTCGAATTGAGCAGGTGCAGAGCTGGATCAGCAGTTTTAACCCCAACCAAGATTTCGGCGCTCTCCAAGTCGAGTTTGGCTACATTTTTGTGCACCTGGATAAGAACACAGTCCTCGCGGTGACGGGTGCGCAGCATGTCGAGCGCATGCGTTTGCGGTTTGCGGGATAGCCAGCAGCCTGTTGGCAAATCACCTGAGACGATGGCATCCGCGCGGGCCTAGACGTGTCGATGCGCGTGGTTGCACTGCCCCGCCTTCTAGTCTGGCTGGTGAAGCTACTGAGCACAACACCCCTCGCAAAGGCCGTGACTTCAAGGTCCTGCCTGCTGTGTGCTGTGTGTTTCATCCATTCTCACCAGTTGCTCTCACATATGCTGACCCCCCCGCTCGCTAGGCGGATACATCCCCAGCCTGTTTGCGCCCATCGCAGCGGCGCCGAGCAGCCTCATATCTCCCAGTTTCGCCTCAGCTTCCGCTGCCGGCGCCGCACTCGCCGCCGCGCCGGACGCGCCCCCGGCTGTTGCCGCCGCGCTCCGCGCCGCCGCCGCCGGAGACGCGTCAGGCCTGAGTCCTGCCTCGGACGCCGCCAGCGGCGGCAGCGCAGGTCCCAGCGCCAGCGCCGGCGCCGTCAAGTTGGGCGGCAAATGGATGGTCAGCTGCTTCGTATCAGAGTCGGATACGACACCCAGCTGCGGCCCGGTGTGGGTGCAGAACTTCTTCATCCCGCCGGGCGGGAATTCGCAGCCGCGCTCCCTCGACGTATCCATCGACGCGTTCACCGGCGACCTGCGCCTCATCAGGGACAACCTCAGGACCGTCTCCGCGGCGGTCGGCGTCGGCAACAGCCTCTACGCAGGCCAGGTGTCCCTGCCCACCGGCAAGGGGTCCAAGAACGCCGCGGGCGGCCAGTACGAGCTTACAAACCTTAAGGTGGGGGCTTGGGGTCAGAGTGCTTGCCCAATCAGTTCGCGGGCAGCGGGGCGGTCGGGCACACTGCAAGAGACAAAACTGGCCGAGAGTTGTGCTACTGCCGCCCTGAGCCATCAGCTACCCTGGATATGCTGCCCGCCCATCAGATCGCATCCGCACTCATGCATGGCAAGCCTGTGCTTTTCTGCTTTGATCTGTCTCTCCCCCATGGACGCAACCATCAATGCCCACCTTTCATCACATTGCTGCCGGCTCTGCATGCGCAACCATATGCACTCCAGTTCAATAAGAAGGGCCAGACTTTTGACTGGAACAACAACCCTGACAACACCAATAATCCAGATTTCTTCGCTGCAGCCACGCTATTTCGCAACGCCGACAACACCTGGTGGGGAAGGGGAGAGGGCGGCTGAACCACCAGCGCAGGCCAAGCGCGCAAAAGATGCTGCCAAACTGATCAAGCAAATAAGCCGGCCCACGTGCCAGGCCACCTTGCTTAGCCTCGGCCGCTGGCACCAGTCAAATTAAAGTCGCTGTCATCGATCGCAGCCAACTTGGCTTGGTTGGACCAAACCCTGCCTAACCCGGCGGCCCTCCTGCTGCGCCACGCCTGCGCGCTCTGCCCTCTGAAATCCGCACAAAGGGGCACTGGCACCACGCTCGCCAACACCAGAGAGGAGAGGCAGACAGCCGCAGTCGACGCCCACTATGGAGTCGGTCTGGTGAGCGCCGCCCGCCCCAAACGTCCGCACACGTGCCTTGCTGTGCCGTCAGCTCCCTGGCCCCTTCCAACTGAGCTTGCAATTTTGCCGCTTCCCGATTGGACACCTTCTAGTTCTGCGCCAGTCCATGTCTGATGACGAGTGCTGCATTCTACTATTTTTGTTGAACGTTTTGTTACACACGAAACCAACCTTACAGGTTTCCCTACTGAAGTCAATCACATAACAGGAATTGATGATGGTTGATGCGCGCATCCTCAAAGTTGAACATGTGCACCCCCCACATCTGCAGACCTACAGGTACTTTTTGCAGGTCCATGGGCGCAAGGGCCTGGACAACAGGAATACGCCAATCAACACGTTTGTCCACTTGGGTGATGCCCTGGACAACGCTTTCTACAGTGGTGGGTGTTTGAGACCGAACGCTTTTGAGTAGGGTGAAGGTGTAACCAGCACGGCTGCGTTACCAATTGGCGGTTTTTTTGTGCAAGGGCGGCTGCGTCCCATGCAACAACCGCTGACCAGCACCGTCCCTCTGCCTACTACCTCCTCGCCTGCAGGAGGCAATATGTTCTTCGGAGATGGCAGGCAAGCACTGAGACGCAGAGGAATGCAGCACTGGTGTGATGGTTGCGTGGCAGTGCAGGCAGAACGAGGCACACAAGTTCAGCACCTCATGCGGCGGCGTCTCATCGACATTTCCATCACGTCTGCCCTCATCATGCCCCGCAGCCGTACCAACGTGAACGAATGCGACGGGCTCATGCCACTCACGCCGCTGGAGATTGCGGCACACGAGGTCACCCACGGCGTCACCGAGTGAGCCGGCCTTCTTTGCAGGCCGATGCCCCTCCCTAGCCCCCACGTCTCGAGTGTGTTGATGCCACTCTTAAGCTGTACTGAGTGTCGCGTCGTATGCCAGCCAATGCTGTCAAGCTGTGCGGCCCTGGCCTGGGAGGCAGGTTTCAGCACAGCCCCTGACCTTCGTTTGCGCAACGATGCCGAGCCCGCGCCGCCGGCGTGCGCGGCCGGTGCGTCAGGAGGTCATGTTCACTGCCCACCTTGATTCTCCTCCCTGACCACACTCCTGACCCCTTTTGTTCCTTCCAGTTTCTCCGCGAAGCTGGCTTACCTCAACTCCTTCGGGGGCCTGAACGAGGCGGTTTCAGGTGCGTCGGGCGTCAATCATCGTGGCGGTGCGTCAGTGGCCCGTCTACCAGCCTCTGCGTTGGCGACACAACCACTCCCATGCTGCAGCTGCGCGACGGGAGGCTCCGGTTTGAGTAGTTTGCGCCAGGCACGATGCTGCCCTGTCGTGGCCCCCGCTTTTGTGTTGTGGCCCCCTCTGAAGCTCAAACCCCACACCTTCCACACGCACCGTGCTGCAACGCCGGGACTGGCGCCCGCCATACAGACATATTTGCGCAGTGTGTCGTCGACTGGGCGCAGGGCCAGGGGCTCTACCCCCGCGGCTCCAACTTCATCATAGGGGGCGAGCTATTTCCAAACAAGAGCTGCTCCATACCGTTTACGAGGAGCATGATCAACCCCCCAGCAGACGGAGGGCTATCGTTTGGCTGCTGGGACCCAAGCATTGATCAAAGGGTGCGCCCCCTCTTGCCGCGGGCTGGGGTACTCGCGCGGCCCACGCACTCGCTGAGGCGTGCGCCTCCCCAACGGACTGCTGGCACCAGCTGCTGTGCGCTCCCGCCGACGTATTTAGGATTTAGGTGTCAAAGCCGCAAGTAGCGCCAGGGCCCCTGCTGATCGGCCCATCGGCGGCTGATGAGCAGTCCTGGTGGCCGCGTACGGCCATCCTCCCAGTACTACTTGGCCCCGGCTGTGGCTGGGCTGCATAACTCTCAATCACTGCTCTTGCCCTCCTAGATTCGAAACGTCCCAGTGTCCAGGTTTCCTGCAAATTTTCAGCCGTTTGCTTCGCCAAACAACTTTTGCGAGGTGCGTTGGCTTGTTTGGTGTACTCGCGCGCTTGAGTGTGAGTGAGTGTGTGTGTGTGTGTGTGCATGCGCACGCGCGCACTCCTGCTTATTTGCGTGCGCATGTGTGTGTGTGTGTGTGTGTGTGAGTGCACGTGCGTACGCATGTAGCATTGTGCGTGCATGAGCGTTTTCAGAGTCCATGTGCAATTGTTTGTGCGTGTGTGAATGCATGGTCATGGCAGACCCAGATTGTTGCTAGCTATGGCCAAGGGGCTGCGCCCGTGCTGCTGGATCCCCCTCGTGAATTCTGCCTGATGACGATCACCGGCATGCGTCAGCAAGCGATGTCATATTGATGCTCGTCGCCTTCCCCGTCTCACCACTGCGTCAACGGCGCCATACACCGTACGTGCGTCTTACAGGTTGATGTCCACTGGAGCAGTGGCGTCGCAAACAGGTGGTTTTATCTGCTCGCCTCTGGATTCAACAAGTGCCCAAAGGCGGACAAGCCCGCGTCAATAGGTGATCTGAAGTCGTGCACACTTGCAAAAGCACCAGCATCAGCAGGTCCTGAGCCCGTGGCTTGACAAAACGATGCGGCGGGGGTAAAGGGGTGAAGGCAAGAGCGGAGGCGACGTAACCTGTTAGGCGCACGCCCTGCACGGTGCCGGCGCCCCCACACAAGTGCAGTGATATCACTGATGGCGGGTGGAAGCGGATTTTTACGCCACCCTGACCACCCCTGCGCTTGTTGTGCCATGCCTGTGCTGCCCCCTTTGCAGGTATTGCAACATCCTGCAATATTGTGTACCGGGCTCTCACACAGGTGCAAAAACCCGCCGCCGTCACCACTGTTTGTTGTCGCAGCAGCCTGCCCGCAGCAGCAGCAGCAGCTGCTGCTGCTGCTACCCTACTGATGTCCCGGTTATACATACCCCCGCCTGGGCCGCAAATTCACCACCAGTTGCGTTGCTTACCTTCCTCTGAGAGTTTTTTAGTTGTGCCTGAAATTCTCGCTCCACAGCCCCATCCATTCCATGTTTGCGCCCCACTCCTTCAACGTCCCGTTGCTTTGCCCCACGCACCCCTGCCAGTACTTCACCCCTGTCAGCGACTACTTTGAGGCGCGCGTGGCCACCATTCGAGCGGCCGCAGACCTGCACGGGGATGACTCTCCGGAGGTGACGGCCGTCAAGGCGGCCTGGGACGTGGTCGGCGTGCCGACGGCCCCTGACGGGACCAGGCCGGCATGTGACGTCGCCTACGCAACCAAAGACTCCTGCTGAGGGCGCGGCGCCCTTTGAGCAGCCCTGCTGACGAGGAGGCCAGGGCAGCTTTGTCGGGGCACCTGAAAAGGGCCTCTTGCGCAGTGCTGAAAATTGCAGCAGCAGGTGGTGGCAGCACTGCAGTACTGCTGTTGGTGCTTGCAGCACCACGTTGACACCGTGAATATCGCGGAGAGGTATAGCTTAGAGCATGAACCCCCTGATCCCAACCGCTACAAGTACCCAAACTTATTCTGCAACTTGACCAGCCCGCGTGGCAGTGCCCCGTTTTGAGAACATACACGCGCTCATCACTGTGCCCTTGTAATCATGTGCAATGCAACACGCAGCACCTACTTGCACGGGATGTGATCCACAGCATCGATGCGTGGCAGCGGCATCCGGTTGTGCTGTGGTGTCCAGCTGGCAACCAACCCGATTGCGAGGCGAGCGAGGCAAAGTTGGTCACCACAGATGGCTGCAGGTTCCCTGGTCCTTCTTACCGGGGCAATTGCTTTTGATCGGGACTTGATGTCATGTGCGCGTTTCACAGTAAGGCACCTCAGAGAGCTGCGCGCCGCGGACGAGGCAGGGTCGTCTGCAGCTGTGAGCGAGGCGAGCCGCTGCACCTGCGCGCCGCTGGCAGTTGGCGGCCCACCACTTCCAGGTCGAGCAAACAAATGGTTTAAGAGTCAGATTATAGCACTGATATCCTTCTGTCCATCCGTGTGCCCTTGTGTTGCTGTTGGAGCCAGCTGCCGCTATCCCAAACCCCGGGCGGGCGCTGACCTTGCTATGTGTAAGGGCGCAAGGGGCTCTTGGGCGAGATTGATTCGTAGTGCGAGCTGATCTGCATAAATGAAACCGAGTCACACCATCACCCATGTGCCTATTTGGTGGATGCGGTACACTGACCAGTCAGGTACGGTTGTCGGCAAGGGTGGATGGACGCACGCACAGCGGGCGGCGCTGGTGGTCACCGTCAGTCCAATTGCAAGATAAGAAATATATTTTATGTATTTCATCGACTTAGAATGGCTGCAGATCCAAGAGAGGCGGGGCGCAGTCAGGCTCGCGAATCCGGCGCGCACCTCCTGCGCAGCCGGTTGCAAATCTGACCTTCAATTTACTTGGAGGCGTCGTTCAATATTATGTTTTATTGTAATAAACTCTTTGTTATCTTCTAAATAGCCAGTAGACGCCAGTTGCCCCAACACTCCGCCTGCGAGCAGCGAAGATGAGGCGCGTCGCCGTCCTCCTCGCCCTGGCCATGTGCCTGGGTATCACAATGGCTCAGAGATGCGAGCCCAAGTGTAGCGCCAACGGCGAGTGCACCCAGGTGCGCGGGACCTGCACTCTCGCGTCGAGTTGTGCAGAAAGGCGGCCCATGTGCCTGCAGCGAGACTCGAAATGGATTCTACCAGGCCTCAATTATAAATCAGCGCCTTATGATGGCTTGATTTGGTCCCGCGCCTGGCATGCATCCGCTTCTACCCCCTGCTGGCGCTGTGATGAGCGGGTACCCACCGTTTCGGACATAGAACGAACGTCAAAAGCCGATTATTGCATTAAAGAAGCAGCAGGAGCACCCCTACCCGACAAGGTTGGACACGCGCGCAGCCAGGCGGTCGCCTGCTTGTTGACACTGTGCCCCTTGCTCGCCGCGCGCAGAACGACGACATCGCGTTTTGCAAGTGCAAGCCCGGGTTAGTTTTTACGACGCGGGCTGCGCCGCACGACTTGGCCGGTGCATGCCGCTGGCGTCAGGAGCAGCACCATCGGCTGCTTTGATACCACGCTGTTGTGCATACCGCGGGTGCTTGCGACTGGCACAGCCGCCCGCCCGCGACAAAGCAATGACGCAACAAACCCATATTGCAGATTCTGGGGTGAGACCTGCACGGCAGTCTACAAAGGTGAGTGGCGCGGCTTTCTCAGCTCGCAGCCGTTTGCCGGGCAGGCCACGGGGGCCAGCAGTGTGTGTTCACAGTTCGCGCAAGCCACATCGGCGCGACCGGGAATCTGGCCGCCAACCTAGCCCATCCTCCCTACTGATGCGCGGCAACCCTCCGCACCCCACTTCGCAGAGTGCAAGAAGGGTGAGCAGCGCAGGACAACGGCGAAGACGGCGTGGCCGCGGAATGCCCTGCGCCAGGCGCACTTTTTGAATTGCGCCCCACTGGAAAGCACCGAGCGGGGCGCTGCGCCGCCAGAGCCACAGTTGGGCGGCAGCAGAAGATGCTGCTGAGCATGTGTGCTTTGCAAGCCCAGTCGCTGTCTACGGCACACCGCCCAAACCTCTGCACTCTTTAGAGCCTTGGCGCGCCCGCTCTCGCACACCCTGACCCACCAGGCCTGGTGTGCTACAATGGCGCGACGTGTGTGCAGGACCCCAGCAAGCCTGACCAGGAGACCTGCGCCTGCGCCAGTGAGTGGACGCACAGGGGCTGCATCGTCCAATGCAGGCCCGGCCCGGCGTTGCGAGGCCGAGCGGGGCCGTTGGCGCCACAGCTGCGATCTGCGTGGGCTGCTGATGCGGAGAGAGGATGCGCAACCCAGTGGCACCGCAGCAACTGTTTTCCCAGGCGTTCGCTGTGTTCGAGTATCACGCGGTGCTGACGCGGCCCCCTTCGCACGCCCTTGCTGCAGAGGGCTGGGCCGGCTCAACCTGCAAGGTCCCCCACATATCGTGCGGCAACAGCACCTTGGCCTGCATGAACGGCGGCCAGTGTCTGCTGGATGAGACCGTGAACGACTGGTTCTGCAAGTGCCCGCCCAACCTGCGCGGCCGCCAGTGCCAGCTGGGCGTGAACGAGTGCAAGGAGGGCATGTTCTGGTGAGCAGAGGTTGCTGGGCTGGCGCAGGGGTGACGGATGTGGGCTGCTGGATGACGGCTTTCCTCCCTAGGCGTCGGAGAGGGCTGGAGCTGTGATCAAGGCAGTTCCAACTTCTTCCTTGCCGACTGTGTGCTAGTGTGGTGTTCGTAAAACAAAGCAAGCACATGACTGGGATTGACTCACGACTTGTGTGATGTGCGTATGTAGTCGTGATGAGCACCGTGACTCCTTCACAACGCACCCACTGGCGCGCAGCATGAACAACGGGCAGTGCAAGGACGAGGGCAACACCTGCCAGTGCCCCGCCGGCTTCTTCGGCATCCACTGCCAGAACAACGAGAGGTGGGGGGCCACGCAATGCAGCTGGATGTGATAGGAGCCGGGCGTGTGCACTAGTGACCGTTGTCCGCAGCTGCTGTGACGCAGCATCAGACGCTCGTGGCTGTGTGGGGAGTGTTGGGCGGCTCGCAACCCGGACACCCACTGACTCTACAAAGTCCTCGTCACATTTCCACGGCTGACCGCTGTGTCCCCCAAAACCCTCACCACGCCCCTGGACTCACACCCCGCTTTGCCGCGGCCCCGCAGGGACCCCTTTGCCGACCTCATCCCCCGCAAGACGCTGCCCACCTACGCCATCGCCCTCATCGTCGTCGCCGGCGTGATCGCCATCGCCGCCGTCGCCCTCATCGCGTTCCTGGTGGTGCGTGAGCGCCGCGGCCGCCCCTACTTCAAGAGCTGGCAGGAGGGCACCGGCTCCGGCCTGCAGGGTACCCTGTGATCAGGAGCATGACATAATCCTTGACGTGCATGACGCGCCGTGCCGGCCGGCCGCCTCTGCGGGGCCGGCGGGCGCCGCTCGGCCGTGAATGACGACGGCGGGAGCCGTGCGGCCGGCCTTTATACCGAGTGGACCTGGTGCAGCGCGTGGGCCCGGCGCTCTCGCGTTGCCGAGCCAGGGGTTGTCTCCTGCCGCGCGGCCGCGCGCCGCTGAATCTCGTTTGCAGGCGCATGGCGAGCCGAGCCCTCTGTTTGGCTCGCCGGCCCCGCCCCAACCCCTCCTCTTGCTGTGTACAGCTTGCATTCCAGAGCAAAATTTCGGTAATAAGGCTTTTTAATTCAGGATGCGTCGCCTGTGTAAACTCGACAAAGGAAGCATGCAGTTGGCGGGTGGGCCAACTGCAACGAAGCACGCGCAGGGCGCTAAAGCCTCACTCTGCCACATGTGTACTAGAGAAGTCTGTGGGGTACACATTAGCACAATCCTAGGTTGGAACGCCTGGCAGCAGCCTGACACGCAGCTGTGTGTGCGCGTCCACGGGCTGATGCAGCCCCCTGAAGTGCGCGGCGTCGGCAGGGGTGTGTATTACATGGAGTGACATGCTGAGGTGGGTGCCCCACACGGGCTCAGCAGCCGAATACCGTATTCCAAGTATACATCGCAGCTTGCTTTACTTGTGCACTGTTTGCATACGTGGGCGCATCAGTACGTGTAATTGCGTGCTAGATCTGGTAGAAGGCGAGCAATCCATATTTCGCACAGCTGTAATGCGCTGCGACGCCTGAGTACCCACGTAGAGCTTGTGAGCGCAAGCCGCGCGTGCTGCTTCAGCAGAGCGCAGTGCTAGCGGAGCGCAGCGCTCGGCAGCGATGGGCAAGCGGCGCGCGAAGCCATTGGGTGCCATGTTTCGGCAGGCGGGCACGCTCCAAGACCCACAGGTGCGCCTGGCGCAAAGCCGTAAAAGCGCAAGCAGCGTGCGTGCGGTGCGTCGCTCGGGCCCAGCGCCTTGCGATGCTGCTCGTCGCTCAACCGCAGGGGAAGGCAGCACGAACGCCGCGCTGCTCTGACATGACTCACTTGCGCCTCACCGACCATCAGAACGGGCCGCGCGCCGCGCACTGGGATGACAACAGTGACGGCAGCAGCGACGGTGGCGGCGGCGGATTCCTTGTCATCGGCGGCGTGACTGTCCGCGCGCCCCGCGCCGGCTTCGCCGGCGGGCCGCAGGCCCCCGGCGGGAGCGGGCGCGCCGGCGGCGC